>NC_091224.1:5495315-5547534 GCF_040958095.1 Procambarus clarkii
CCAGACACCAAGCAGAATGCTTTGAAGGAGACCAACGTCGTCTATGCCTTTAAATGCCCACCTGGGGACTGTAAGCCCCAAAGAACTCAGTATATAGGCAAGACAACAACGTCTCTTTCTAGACAACTAACAATGCATAAGCAACAGGGAGCCCTTAAGGAACACATAATCTTGGAGGACGGGCTGCATAATCTCTTCTCACAACCAGACCATCACCAGAGAAATCTTAACAAACAACACAGAAATCATTGATAGATACAGCGATAGCAGGCGGCTTGACATCTGCGAGGCACTACACATCAAGAAGTCAACACCAGCAATCAACAGCCAATTAATGCACAACTATATTCTACCTACTTCAAGACTCCGCTCCAATATAGAAGCATCAAGAAATATGGGCCAATAGGCCCTCTGCAATTACTTCCATTCTTACCTTCAATACCCATTGTTTCGTGTTCTGTCTTGTGTTGAAAGTTTGTTTTCACCTCATCCAAAACTGTTGTAACACATCACCTCACCCAAATGCATATATATGCATATATATATATATATATATATATATATATATATATATATATATATATATATATATATATATATATATATATATATATATATATATATATTTATATATATATATATATAATATATTAGTATATTTTGGTAGCAGTCTTTCCTGTAGACATATATTATTAAATATGACCGAAAACGTAAGATTAATAATTCTAACACAATTTTCTCAATCTTTCGTACATTTCTTTTCACTGTTGGAGGTAAATCAAAAATCAATTCTCCAAAATTCATTTTTATTTCTAGTCTGACGCGACACGAGCGCGTTTCGTAAAACTTATTACATTTTCAAAGACTTTAGTTTACACATACACAACTGAATAAAACTTACACATCTCCGATTTGTTTATATCTACATTTGAGTGAGGTGGATGGGGTGAGGTGGTATTAATAGGGTATTAATTTCATCAACACAAGACAGAACACGAAACAATGGGTATTGAATAGAAGTGTTTGTAGAAAGCCTATTGGTCCATATTTCTTGATGCTTCTATATTGGAGCGGAGTCTTGAGGTGGGTAGGTCTGATGTCCAGACCGAGTGAGATGGCCCGGAAAGTAGAGTTGGAAATTCTGTTGGACGACATATTCGACCTCGAGACACAAAAGAAGGTCACTACCAAAGATACCTTACAAGCAGAACTTATTGCAGAAGGAGGAAAGAATCGAGGCAATTACAGAAGCACCATACTGTCCCCCGAGCTTAAAGCGGCAGCTAAAAGCCTTCGTGAGAACAAGGAGATAGTTGTCAGGAGAGGTGACAAGTCGCCAATATATGTCATTCTTAAAAAAGACGAATATCTGGCGAAAATGAACATCATACTCTCTGACCAAACTAAGTTCCAAAGGGTAACGAAGGACACTACAGCCGAATTAAAAGCAAAAGTCAACAAACTGATCGAAACTGTGAACGCCAAGAAATCCGGACTCCACCTGCCAAAGATCATTGGGGAATATAAACCTGGATATGCGTATGGAAATGTCAAGACACACAAGCCTGGAAACCCACTTCGGCCAATCATTAGCCAGATACCCACACCCACGTACAGACTGGCGAAGCGACTCAACGGCCTGCTGACTCCTTATGTTCCTTGCGCCTTCAGCCTGAAGTCTCCAAAGGAATTTGTTGACTTACTGCGGGGCACACGGGCCACAGGGATAAGAGCCTCGTTGGACGTAGAATCGCTGTTTACCAACGTACCTGTGGACGAGACAATCGGAATGATAGCCGACAGAGTGTATCGTGATCCAGCCTGTATTCCTCTTGACATACCAGAAAATATTCTGAGGAAACTACTCCAAGCTTGTACTAAAGAGGCACCCTTCTTGAGCCCGGATGGGCACATGTATAAGCAAGTAGATGGGGTCGCCATGGGTTCTCCCCTAGGTGTCCTGTTTGCAAACTTCTACATGGGTACCATCGAGCAAAAAGTCTTAGTCGACATGAACTTGAAACCGGCCATATACTGCAGGTATGTTGATGACATTTTTACACAGGTACCTGATGTCAGACATCTGCAGGAGCTAAAGGAGGCATTTGAGCAGAGTTCCGTGCTGCGTTTCACTTACGAGATGGAAAAGGATGGGAAGCTGCCCTTTCTAGATGTAACAGTCATGGAAAAGAGCGGAGGTTTCCACACTGCAGTCTACACTAAGGAAACGAACATAGGAATGTGCCTAAATGCCAACAGCGACTGCCCAGACAGGTACAAGAGGAGTGTTGTTAACGGATATGTCGACCGTGCTCTCAGCCACAGCTCAGAATGGAAGCAAGTCGACGAAGAACTCTGTAGGGTAAGGCAGGTCCTAGTCAACAACGGCTTCTCCAATGGTTTCGTCGAAGACATCATAAGAAGGAAAGTGAAAAGCCATGCAACCTCGGAAGAGACAACTAACACAACACCTATACCCCCTATTAGACTATTTTACAGGAACTTCTTTTCCACAGCTCATAAAACGGAGGAAAGGGTCCTGAAAGATATTGTTAATAGAAACGTTATCCCTACAGACAAAAATCAGAGGATACAACTGACGATTTACTATAAAACCAGAAAAACGGCCAGCCTACTCATGAGAAACTCTCCAGACACAAAACAGAACGCTTTAAAAGAGACTAACGTCGTCTATGCCTTCAAATGCCCTCTTGGGGACTGTAAGCTCCAAAAAACCCAGTATATAGGCAAGACAACAACATCTCTTTCTAGGCGTTTAACGATGCATAAGCAACAGGGCTCCATTAAGGAACATATAATCTCTTCCCACAACCAAACCATCGCCAGAGAAATCCTAGTAAACAACACAGAAATCATCGATAGATACAGCGATAGCAGGCGGCTTGACGTTTGCGAGGCACTACACATCAAGAAGTCAACACCAGCAATCAACAGCCAATTATTGCACAACTATATTCTACCCACCTCAAGACTCCACTCCAATATAGAAGCATCAAGAAATATGGACCAATAGGCTTTCTACAAACACTTCTATTCAATACCCATTGTTTCGTGTTCTGTCTTGTGTTGATGAAATTAATACCCTATTAATACCACCTCACCCCATCCACCTCACTCAAATGTAGATATAAACAAATCGGAGATGTGTAAGTTCTATTCAGTTGTGTATGTGTAAACTAAAGTCTTTAAAAATGTAATAAGTTTTACGAAACGCGCTCGTGTCGCGTCAGACTAGAAATAAAAATGAATTTTGGAGAATTGATTTTTGATTTACCTCCAACAGTGAAAAGAAATGTACGAAAGATTGAGAAAATTCGTGTTAGAATTATTAATCTTACGTTTTCGGTCATATTTAAAAATATATATAATATATATATATATATATATATATATATATATATATATATATATATATATATATATATATATATATATATATATATATATAAAGGGGGTACTCAGTAGTGCCCAGGCCTCCCTCCTGTCAGTTACATACGTAATAAAGAGGACCTAGGAGCGCTTCAATCAAAGTTTCTCACTCCATCTTAACCCTCTTCTTGCCAGCAGCTTTCTTTAAACTGCCGCGCCCTTATCCACCTTCACAGGAGAGATCATTTGCCTCTAATTGTTTAATTAGTCTCTGCTGAGGCACAGTTTCTAATGCTTTCCTAATTTCAAAATACACAATTAAGCACGATTTTCCTCTGTCAATAGCTGGGATTATACTAGAACAGAATGAAAGAAAATATGCTAAGCATGAACGGCCTTTAGTAAAACCATGTTCTGTAGCCTTTATTGATCATCGTTCCTTAAGACACAAGCCAAGTGACTGTTATTAGCGATTCAGGACATTTTCCGGCAATAAATGTTAAAGTAACTGGTCAGTTGTTGGAGACGTGTGATCCATCTCCCGTCTTGGTAGTGTGATCCATCTCCCGGCCTGGTAGTGTGATCCATCTCCCGGCCTGGTAGTGTGATCCATCTCCCGGCCTGGTAGTGTGATCCATCTCCCGTCTTGGTAGTCACCACAATATAAGCCGCCCTCATGGCTTCTCTTAGTCCACCTCACACCTTCACTGTGGGTTTATGGAACTGTTATTATTATTGGTTTCAATGTCATTTGGGGTCCCTGTGGTACAGTCGGGTTCGTTCTCGACTCACAATCGAGAATTCCGGGTTCGAATCCCGGGCAGGACAGAAATAGTTGGGCGCATTTCCTATCATCTAATGTCTCCGTTCACCTAGCAGTAAGCAGGTACTCAGGAGTTAGTAAGCTTGTTGTGGGGTTGCATCTTGGGCGGGTCAGTAATACGACCTGAGGGGGGGGGGGGGGGGAGGCGGGGCAGAGGGGGACCTCGATATAAGCCTAACGTGTATGAATACACTCTGGCTGCTTGTCCCCCGTCACAATGAATTAATATTAATTAAATTATTATTTACCTAAATAAAAATTGAAGGAAGTGATAAAGTATTTGTTATAAACACTATTAGTGTCCGCCGAGCTAGTCAGCCATACATATTAAGACACAGTAACTCTCCCTACCTTCAACATTCAAGTATATTTGAGCACAATTGGATGTATAATTTACATTTACCAACATTTGTATACAAGACCTTGAGGCCACCTTTCATTTAATCCACTTTTCCACTTACGTGTTACGAGAGCCGAGCCTCCTCCAGATAATAATTTATCTGGTGGCATTTCTTGGAGCTGCTGGTGGGAGATTCCCAAGCTGACTGTTGGTATTTTGATGGGATCAGATCTGATCTTTCCATTGACGGTCTCGGGCCGCGTCGGGGATTTCTGAAATATTCTTTCTGGAATGTGAATTCATTTTCCACTTACAAATAAGACTTTACAATCATTTCTGCTGAGAGTTTTCTGTTCCTTTTTCTTTAATACGTACCCAGGGTCGACTGGTTGACTGACGCAGCCTCATTAACTAAAGAAATCCATGACAAATAGTCGCTTAATGTTTATTACGTAATTTAATAATTTTAATTTATTGAGTCAACCTGTTTAAGCAACACCTGTACTCTGGGCTCTGGACTCTTATTGACTCTACAGTCCATAATTACTCGGAATTTATTCCTTCTTGGCATTAAATGAGGAGTCAGACGCCCTGATCAGTATTATCATCTTCAGTATTAAGTGTTGTCTTCCAAATAGGGTCATATTGGGCTGTTAAGGTTAGGGTTCTCGATGCCTGGAATAGTTGTTAGGTCAGAGTTTATGGTGAGGTCGTTGATTTTATTTTTGCCTTGAATATTATAAAGGATGTTGAATCCGTATGATTGTCTTGGCCACTTTCTTAAGTAATTAAACATGCGTCTTAACTAGGTATTATGTTATGCTTTCAAGTCTTTGGAAACATAATTTTCATGCTGTTTTGCCAGGTTAGCATTGTTCCTTAACTCCCACCACAGTACTCTTAACTTAGCGTCAGTCTCTTCTCTCTTACCTGATCATCTTTATTCTTACCTTTATATTTTCTCTTTCATGTGAGTACCTTAACTCTGCCCCGGGTCCCTGTACTCTCGCTTGTGTACGTTAGTTGTCCAGCCCGTCCTCCTAAGGTCTCCCAACCTCAAGAAAACGATGAATTTAAAGTGTCCTCTCCTAACCTGCCAGAGGACCCACACCAGAAAACAGGATAGTACGTAACTTTCGCGATCCGCTTCCATTTTCTAGTACTACAATTTTTGGTCTTATGTAACGCATACGTACTGCCTTCTGTACGTTATGCGTTACCTTCTGATACAGCTGTACTGCCTTCTGACACTTTTGGGTGCATAGTCCATCATGCCTTGTACAGACTTAGCTCTGAGGTCTGTGTCCCATGGTATTTTCCTCAGGAAACTTCTCATCTCATAATTCCCCTTTCAGTATGCTAGTGATTTGTTTCCTAGTTCTTTTTTGGGGGAGATAAATCCTAGCTTTACCAGGTACTCAAAGATCAATACACTGTGATCACTCATTCCAAAGGGTGCTTCCAACTTAACTTCCCTTATATCACACTCATTTAGGGTAACTATCAGATCAAGCAGCATAGTTGGTTCATCTTCCCCTCTTTCATTCTTGTAGGTTCTTGATGTGTTGGCTTACAAAGTTTCTTGTTGTCACGTCCGTCAGCTTAGCTTTCGATGTATCTGGTCCTCCATGTGGGTCTCTGTTCTCCCAATCTATCTTCCCATGGTTGAAGTCTCCCATGATTAGTAGTCCAGATCCATTCCTGCTAGCAACAGAAGCTGCTCTCTCTATTATGTTAATGGTGGCCATGTTGTTTCTATCATATTCCTATCTGGGTCTTCTGTCATTTGGTGGTGGATCATATATGACTTCGAATATAATTTGTCTTCCAGTTGCAATGGTACCTGTTATGTAGTCACTGAAACCCTCACAACCATGAGTAACCATCTCCCCAATATCCCAGCCTTTTCCTACTAGCAGAGCTACACCACCTCCTCTTCTTCCTTCTCTCTCTTTCCTTGCAACATAGTAGTCCAGTGGAAACACTGCATTTGTTATGTTTTTCGTCAGCTTCGTTTCTGTGAGTGCTCTTATGTCTAGGTTTTCTTCTAGTACCCATTCTCTAAGTTCATTTGTTTTATTTGTAAACCCATCTATGTTAGTGTACTTAGCCTTGAGACTCACTTTCTTCTATCCCTTCTCATATCCCCTACTTGGTAAGCATTCTGTTCATGGGTCAAGCTGTTCTATGGGTGTGACGATTTGTGAGGTTGATAACAGGGTCTCAGAGGATACTGGAGTGAGGGGTGGGGGGGTCAAATGAAGGGGTGACAGGGAGGGTATGGGATGAAGGGGGAGGGAGGACAGGGAGGGAAAAGGCGGAGTGGGGGGACATGGTTGTAGTAGGGGAGGGGTAGCAGGGTGGGAATGAGTAAGGGGAGAGGGAGAGTTGGCTGAGCATTTGAGTGAGGGCTGGGAGGGTTCTGGGTATGGGTGTTTTTTCCACTGAGGAAGGTGGTAGAGTTGCCCTCCTCTCTGGTGTTACTGCGTTACTGGTTGTGGGTTTACCCCCTCACCTCTGGGGATGTTGTGTCGGGGGGGGCTGTGATTTCCTGGTTTTCTCCTCTCGCTCTGTGCTTCTTCCTTCCTTCTGCCTCCATGGCCCTTTCTTCCCTCGTCATGTCCCTCTGGAGGAATACTTTTTTCAATTCTCGCACATATTGCGGGTGGCTCTTCCTTGTTAGAATCTTCTCGTTTGCAAACACTATCTTTAACACGAGATCTCTGTCCTTGTTGTTCCAGACCAACTTGAAAACCTTCTCAATGCTATGTTCTACCTCTTCCATCTCTAGCCCCTTTAGTATTTCATTTACTGCCGCTCTGTCCATACCATTCCACTCTGTCCTCTTGGAACTTTCCTGCTCTTTAATACCTACAGCTACCACTGATCTTTTTCTTTCCAGCAGCTGACTAGTAGCTCTTGCTGCTTCCTGTGAGGTGGCTGCTTTCATGGCTACCTCCCTTATTGTGGACATTGCTTCCAAGTTCGTTTTTATCATTTCTGCAAATGTTGCTTGTATAAGGCATTCCCTTCCAATGTACTATTTCCATCCTCTCTTTGGATAATTATCCGAGTCTCAGCCTCAGTGTTGTTCCCTTTGAGGGTTTTTAATCTCCTCCTTTGCTGCTATTAGCTTGCTTTGCAGGTTGCTTATTTTATTATTCATTTCCTGCATCTCCCTCCTGATTTCCTCCAAAACCTGGGCACACATTTCCTTCATTTGGTCACATTGACTTTTCCCTGTTCCTTTGTTACCTCTCGCTGCCATGCTTGTCCCTGTTCCTACTATGTCGTGATAGGGTTTGCCAGGAGGGGTGAGAGAGAGCAGGTGGAATAGAGAGAAGGGGATGAGAAAGAGGGTGAGAGAGAGAGAGAGAGAGAGAGAGAGAGAGAGAGAGAGAGAGAGAGAGAGAGAGAGAGAGAGAGAGAGAGAGGAAGAGAGGTGAGAGGGAGAGAGATAGCGTGGGTGGCGAAAGTGCGAGACGGAGCGAGAGGGAGAGGGATGAGAGAGAAAGTGAGAGAGAGAGACATGGGGAGAGAGTGAGAGGGAAGAGGGAGAGGGGAGAGAGAGAGAGGGAAGAGCGTAAGATGGGAGAGTGGGAGGGGGAGGAGGGAGGGAGAGGAGGAGGATGACCGACGGTAGTATGGTATGATCACCTAGGTGTCAAATCCTGTTTGTGACACATGTATATGTGTGTGTGTGTGTGCGTGTGTATTCACCTATTTGTATTCACCTGTATGTTCTTGCAGAACATATATGTGAATTGATGTGACTCGAACCCAGACCACCAGGAGCACAATGGCACTGGAGTACATGGTACCTTAACCGCTTGACCATCAATGACCGTACAAAAGACGATGGTAGCCGAGGCTAATTGCCCCGACGGCACTATGATGGTAATCTTAGGCATAGATGTTTCATCAAATCACCTCATTTTGTGGGGCCTCATGAGCAACAAAAATGCGAACAAGCTTGAATGGTTCCTGTCATGGTTGTGTCATAGTTTGTGTGACATAGAGGCCTGTCAAGAATTTGGTGGTGGTGGACCTTTAAACGTTGTCTAGGGGAATAGATGATTTTACTGGAGCTTAGGGGAATTCAAGAAGTAAGGAAAACAGCCTAGTACAAAGACTCAAATTTATATGTATAAGACACACGACATTACATATTTGAAATTCTTTTCCTTACAACACAAGGTCATTTTGTATTAATGTAATGAAAATTTTTTCTGAAGCTCAACAATGAAACAATTCCGGTAAGAAGAATTCAGTTTAAGGCTTAAAGACCCACCCACCGTTCACGTTCGACGTCGAAAAGTCACCAAAGGTCTGAAAGTTTGGCGATACAGAGGTCAGTTCAAGCTCACCAGCAAAGAACAGTTTACAGGTCAGTGAGAAATGGTCGCCTTCACCATTCATCTTTACTTAAGAGCCTGGATAAGATCAATTGCAGCCTGGGCCCCAAATGAAGATCAACTTTTCTTGAAGTTGCTTGTGAGGAAGGAATATGGAAACCAAGCAATTTCCAAGGCAGCAACCACAACACTAGCTGGTCATCTGAGGTAAGTATCAGATGAGCTGACTATTACCTACACGGCTAGTAGTCGTCGCTGTGGAGGACGAAGACCATGAAGAGCCACAGGAGCGTCCCCGAGTTGTCCTGCACAACATTGAGACGTGTTTTAGAAGTCCTTGTTGCACAGAGAAGTCGAATGATTTTATAAGTGATGATTCTTCCTGCCAGTTTCCTTAAAGCAAACCCAGAGACTTTAGAATAATGAGATGGCTATAATAAAGCCTCATGTCAGACCATGTAATTCACACAAGTGACCGACCATGAAGAACGTGAGTGGCCCAAATTCAGGAATTTAGCAGCATTTCACAAATTCACTCACACACGTGTTGAAGATCAAGAACAGTTCCTTCTGCAGGTGTGCAGGAATACAGAAAAGCCTTCCCTGACAGCAACAAGAAAAGCCTCTCCGGAAAGGCATGAATTATCAATGGCAAGAAGTGATTCTGAATGTTTCGTAGCTTTATGTGCCTATGTTCAAATTTTACCCTCATAGACAGAGGTTCAAGCTTAGCTACCCCTGAAAAGGATGAGAAATCCATTGTTACGGCCACTTTGGGCCAGTAAACGGGTTCTGGATGATATAACCTCTTCTATATAATCGACCCCAAGTCTGTAGTAAGCTTTCAAGAAACTGGCAATTTCAAGCAGTAGTGAAATGCATAAATAAAGGGGGGATAAGCAAGGCACAATTCGCTTCAATATATTCACACCTTCACCATTAAATATACATATATAAATAGATTATTACTACACTTAGGTACAACTGCCTCTTTCACTCAGGGCGC
This sequence comes from Procambarus clarkii, assembly GCF_040958095.1. Classification (NCBI taxonomy): domain Eukaryota; kingdom Metazoa; phylum Arthropoda; class Malacostraca; order Decapoda; family Cambaridae; genus Procambarus; species Procambarus clarkii. Next base: position 5,505,230 of record NC_091224.1, read on the forward strand.
AACACAACGACAGTGTTCATCATGCCCAAGTGAACCCACATCCCAGGTACACGTTGTCCACTGGCAAACACTAGCGAGTTCACCTTCTACATGGACCAGTCGATTCACACAGTATCACAATGTGTCTACACCCCTCCTTCACTCTCCAGATACTGGCAGAAGGCTTCAGCAACACGCTGACAGGGGTCTCAAACAATCATACACAAGGGTAGCGAACACCTTGGTAGAAGCCTCTTGCAGCTTGCTAGCAGCACTTCACAAATAGACACATCACTGTCTTCCTTAACCCTTATTAGCCAATCCCGGGTACGTCGATCTTCACCAATACTACATATACCAGCAATTAACACACACTGCTTGGATCGACAGCGGCTATTTAGCCTTCTTGCAGGACCAAGCTAAGGGTTTGTGGACTGCCCAAGATAAACTGCCTTCCTCACCTCAATCACCTCCATAAGTCACCTCTGTGAACAATAAAACGTCATTAGCCAGAGGGACAGTACACTGGGTAACCCTGGAGATAACACTCGTTCACCGGGAACTGGACATTGTGATTTGTAGCCACAACCTAGATGTCACTGATCTTGATACGCCACCCACCAGAGGTCATCCACATCGACCTCCTCTTCGTACTGGGGCAGGAAACTGGAGCCATTTGCGGAGATGGCGTTGCCTAGGGTCCTCGTAGCCTGGTGGATAGCGCGCAGGACTCGTAATTCTGTGGCGCGGGTTCGATTCCCGCACGAGGCAGAAACAAATGGGCAAAGTTTCTTTCACCCTGAATGCCCCTGTTACCTAGCAGTAAATACGTACCTGGGAGTTAGTCAGCTGTCACGGGCTGCTTCCTGGGGGTGGAGGCCTGGTCGAGGACCGGGCCGCGGGGACACTAAAGCCCCGAAATCATCTCAAGATAACCTCAAGATAACCTACATAGTGCCCAATACAAGAGGAGTTGGAGTGCAGATCTATAGATGGCGCTGGCATTGCCACTCCACACCCCGTCGATGGTGTTGATACAGTAACATCCATGAAATCCACAGGTAGTGTTATTTTGTCTATTGAAACAGTTTCAGATGGAGAGGAAATCCAATACAATAAAAAATCTATTTTATCCCTTTTTAGACCACTCAAATGTGTGTGTGTATGTGTATGTGTACTCACCTATTTCTAGTGTGACGGTAAAGTGTTGGAGTGTTGATGTTCGGCTGTTTCAATGGCAGGGGGAAATGCCTCGTCACATTTACAGAAAAAAAAAGAAAAACCCTGTTTGCCTGTTTGTCTGTGGTAAGGTAATGGAAAGACACACAAAACACAAAGTATAAACAATGAAATTTTAATTACTCTAGAAAACAAGATATGAACAAAGACAATCCCTTGGCTTACGTAAAATTCAAAACAAGTCAACAAACAAAACAACATGAATAATTAATGGCTGTAAAATTTACTCTAAGACAAAATAAAGTGCAAGAATAATAGTAATATTAATCGGGTGCTGAGAATACTGGCTTAAGCTGCCACCTCCCTTAGTACACGACAGCCAGAGCTTTGTCTACTAGAGAGAGATGTCAACTCTAAAGAGCACAGAGATATTCTGAGGTGTACGGCGTGTGCTGGCCCAGACGTCGACTCGGGTAGTGGCGTGAGTGCAGGTGTGGCGACACACCAGCCAATCAGGAGCAGGCAGGTGGAGAATGGGTAGTTTGCTCGTTGAAGGCGGGCGCGAGCCGGTGTGTCTGGTGGTGCAAGGTACGCTTTGCTTCCTGGGCAAAACGTTTGGCGATACTGGTGGACGTATCTTCAATATAGTATCTTGTACTTGAATGACGTGAATTATGTAGGGAAGAGCAGGCTCAATCTCTCTTGAAAGAGATTATCGTCACACTAGTCACCTATTTGTGCTTGCGGGGGTTCAGCTTTGGCTCTTTGGTCCTGCCTCTCAACTGTCAATCAACTGGTGTACAGATTCCTTAGCCTACTGGGCTCTGTCATATCTACATTTAAAACTGTGAATGGGGTTTGCCTCCTCCACATCACTGCCTAATGCATTCCATCCGTTAACTACTCTGACACTGAAAAAGTTTCTTCTAACGTCTCTGTGGCTCATGTGGGTACTTAGTTTCCACCTGTGTCCCCTTGTTCGCGTCCCACCAGTGTTGAATAGTTTATCCTCGTTTACCCGGTCGATTCCTCTGAGGATTTTGTAGGTTGTGATCATGTTTCCCCATACTCTTCTGTCTTCCAGTGTCGTAAGGTGCATTTCCCGCAGCCTTTCCTCGTTGCGTGTGTGCAGCCTTGTGTGTGTGTGTGTGTGTGTGTGTGTGTGTGTGTGTGTGTGTGTGTGTGTGTGTGTGTGTGTGTATGAATGTGTGTGTGTGGGTGTGTACTCACCTATTTGTGTCTGCAGGATCGAGCATTGAATCTTGGATCCCGTCTTTCGAGCCATCGGTTGTTTATAGCAATGACTCCGGTCCTATTTCCCTAGCATACCTACCTAGTTATACCTAGTTATAAAATTATGAATAGAATTTGCTTCCACAACCTACTCCTTAAGTGCATTCCATTTTTCCACTACTCTCACGCTAAAAGAAAACTTCATAACATCTGTATGATTCATCTGAGTTTCCAGCTTCCTCCCATGTCCCCTCGTTCTGTTACTATTCTGTGTGAGCATTTCGTCTATGCCCACTCTGTCAATCCCCCTGAGTATTTTATATGTTCCTATCATATCCCCCCTCTCTCCTTTTTTTCTAGTGTCGTAAGGCTCAGTTCCTTCAGGCGCTCTTCATACTCCATCCCTCGTAACGCTGGGACGAGTCTCATTGCAAACTTCTGAACATTTTCTAGTTTCCTTGTGTGATTCTTCCGGTGGGGACTCCATGATGGTGCGGCATACTCTAAGACTGGCCTCACATAGGCAGTGCAAAGTGCCCTAAATGCCTCCTTACATAGGTTTCTGAATGATGTTCTAACTTTTGCCAGTGTAGTGGACGCTGCTGTCGATATTCTATTTATATGTGCCTCAGGAGTTAGATTAGGTGTTACGTCCACGCCCAGGTCACTTTCTTGTGTCGTCACAGGTAGGCAGTTTCCCTTCATTGTGTACTGTCCCGTTGGTCTCCTATCACCTAGTCTCATTTACATAACTTAACATTTGCTCGTGTGTTGAACTCCAGTAGCCATTTCTCTGACAATCTCTGCAACCTGTTCAAGTTCTCTTGGAGGATCCTACAATCCTCATCTGTCACGACTCTTTTCATCAACTTTGTCTCATCCGCGAACATCGACATATAGGATTTTACTCCTGTAATTATGTCGTTAACGTATAGTAGAAATATAATTGGTCCCAGCACCGATCCTTGAGGTACTCCACTCGTTACTGTTTGCCATTCCGACTTCTTGCCCCTTGCCCTAACTCTCTGGCTCCTTCCAGTTAGACAGTTCCTTACCCATGCTAGGGCCTTTCCGCTAACTCCCGCCTGCCTCTCAAGTTTGAATAGCAGTCTCATGTGCGGTACTGTATCAAAGGCTTTTTGGCAGTCTAGAAATATGCAGTCTGCCCAACCTTCTCTGTCCTGCCTTATCCTCGTTATTTTATCACAGAATTCCAAAAGGTTTGTTAGGCACGATTTCCCTTTCCAGAACCCATGTTGATGTTTGTTTACAAACCTAATGTTCTCTAGGTGTGCAACCAATTTTTGCCTAATTATTCTTTCAAGTATTTTACAGGAGATGCTTGTCAGTGATATGGGTCTACAGTTAAGTGCCTCCTCCCTAACACCTTTCTTGAAAATCGGTACAACATTTGCTCTCTTCCAGCAATTGGGGAATTCTCCCGACACAAGTGATTCATTAAAGATCATTGCCAGAGGCACGCTGAGGGCCTGCGCTGCCTCTATTAGTATCCACGGTGATACTTTGTCTTGTCCAACCGCTTTAGTTTCATCCAGTGTTATTAACTGTTTCATTACCTCCTCTGCTGTAACTTCTATATCTGATCATCTAGGGTAATATCTTCTAACAATGGGAGCTGCTCAGGCTCGATTGTGAACACTCCATGGATACTGGCATTCAGTGCCTCGCAGATTTCCTTGTCACTTTCTGTATATGCCCCCTCTGTTTTCCTTAGTCTTCTCACTTGGTCATTCACCGACATTTTTCTTCTAATATGGCTGTGTAGTAATTTAGGTTCCTTTTTTGCATTGATCGCAATATCGTTCTCATAATTTCTTTCCGATGCTCTTCTTTTGTTAATGTAATCGTTCCTAGCTCTGTTGCATCTGATCCTGTTGTCCTCTGTCCTTTGGCTTCTGTACTTCCTCCACTCCCTCCTGCTTCTCATTTTTGCTTCCTGACACTGTCTATTAAACCATGGGTTATTATATTCCCTCTTATTTTTTTCCCCTTTACTGTTGGTATAAATCTCTCTTCGGCCCTTCGGAGGGAGCCTCCTGGCATTTCCGTGTGACTAGGTCCATCATATCTTGGACTGTTTTTCCTCTAATGTTTTCCTCCCACTGCACTTCTCCCAAATAGTCCCTTATCCTCCTGGGGTCCCCTTTTCTATAGTCAACTCTCCTTTCATAGACCTCTTGTCCCTTAGTCACAAGTTTGAGTTCCATCATGTAATCAAAGACTAAGACATAATGGTCGCTGGCCCCTAGAGGTATTTCATGTTCCAAATTCTCGATGTCTTCTACGTTCTGGGTGAAAATTAGGTCTAATAGGCTTGGTGTATCCCCTCCTCTTTTCCTTGTGTCTTCCTTCAAAAGTTGTGTTAGGAAATTCCTGTCTATAACATCTACTAACTTTGCTCCTCACGTTTCTTCCCCGCCATGGGAATTCCTTGATTCCCAATTTACCTCTCCATGATTTAGGTCATTGCTATAAACAACCTTACCCACAGGCGTTCCAGTTTATAATACCGCTGGACCTAGACACCCTTCCTGATCTAGTCATTGCTATAAACAACCTTACCCACAGGCGTTCCAATTACCTTACCGATCTGCTATACACTATATAGGCGAGTGAGTCTCCAGGCGTCTCCCCACGTGGTGTAATAAGGGTTGCTACCGAGGTGAGGTCACGTCGGTCACAGACTGAGGCTGGTGAGGTTACAGTCAGCGTGAGGTCTGCTCCACTACTTCACACTGCCACAACGTGTTCAACACCTATTTTCAATTATGCTATGTCTACTTTCTTTCTTCACTTCCTTATGGTTTGAGTCAAACTCCAAGTTTTTCATTTACTCGTATACACTATTTCACTTCGAAGAAGCCCGATTATCCCTCCTTCACTAGTATTCCAGGAGCTCCCAACCCACGTCCATCCAACACGACTGACCGTGTGTGTGTGTGTGTACGCGTGCTCGTGAGTGAGGCTGAGTGAAAGTGTGTGAGTGAATATAAGCGAGTGATCACAAGCATGTGTGTAGTAGGCGTAATGATGATTTTCTTTATAAAAACTTCATGAATATATTGATTCATCGAGGGAAGCACCAGTACCAGTAATATAATATGTGATCTATCATGAACAGAATATCAGGAGCAGGTGGGCTGAGAGGCAGCAGTCTGGCCTACATGACAAACTTTGGCAAGTTAGGGATGATGGTTCAGCTCAAGTGCCTTTGAAGTGATATTGGTTCCCTCCAGGACCACTTTGCTGAGAGCCCTTGAGAGAAAGGGGGACCGGGAGAAAGGGGAGATAGAGGGAGAGAGTGAGAGAGAGCGGTAGAGAGGGGGGAAGACAGAATGTAGAAAGAGAGAGAAGGTAGAAAGAGTATGTAGAGAGAGAGAGAGAGAGAGAGAGAGAGAGAGAGAGAGAGAGAGAGAGAGAGAGAGAGAGAGAGAGAGAGAGAGAGAGAGAGAGAGAGAGAGAGAGAGATAGTAAGCAGTTGAAGCACCACGCTATGACATTTTGCTTACCGTTCTGTAACTATTTCTAGTTCAGGCACTTCGGAAAGGCTCTTGGGAATTTTGTTATATGATAAGGTTAAGGACTGAAGACCCTTAGAGTTATGTTGTAGACAATTAAAATAATTATATTGTCAGCTAACATTATTAACAATAACAATTTGGAGTGTGGTCCAAATATGGCCTGTCTCGCATGAGGCAGCAGGCCAGCTGCAGTGTTCCTCACTCCTCATGTTCTCATAATCTCCTCACACAGTAAACTTAATTCAGATCAGCTCTTAGATCCTGATGAAAATGTTCTTACGATCCTTAAAGGAGTATAATAAAGAACATAGTTAAATCTTGAATACATAATGAACACTTTCTTAACTGTAGACGGTAGCCAGTGATATCTTAAGTTTTAACAAGATATATTGTCCACTGATTATTAACAACAAACTAGTGAAATATTCTTTGTGGAAGCATCTTGTATGTGATTCATCCACTTCCTCTGAACTTCAGGTGATAAATGGTGGCCTAAAGAGGTCAGTAAAGCAGACTTACTCACCGTTCGTGCAGATGTTCAGCTCAGAGGAATCATTTGAGGTCCAAAGGAAGTCAAAGTTTCCCCCTGAGGACAAACGACACAAGAGTATGTAAGAATATGTTAGTTGTCTGCTCTTCAAGATCAAGACCACCATCGTTAGCAGAAGGGTAAAATTACTACTAGTAATGGGAATAAGCCCATTATTGTAATAGGGCCAGAGGAAATGATGCAGGAAGAGTATGGAGTGAGGCCCCAATACTAAGGTGTACGACACCTAATGAGTTAATGAGTATTCAGGGTGGAATAATTCTACCAAGTAAAGGAGATGGAAACTATTGTCTGTATTTTGCAATTAAAATTGCATACTATACAAATATTAAAAGGCTGTTGCAATATTAATCATTGAAATCTAGGAACATTTCTCTTGGCATAATTAAATGTATTCTCGGGATGGAATTCACAAATCTCAGGCAAGTTGTAAAGATTTGTTCTGTTCGTTAAATGCTCCTATTGGTGGATTTTTCCCTGATTAAAGCTGCCAATTGAGAGAAATACGGGAATGTATTTGAGGGGAAAAGTTAATGAAGATGTGTGCCTGCGTACGGAAATTTAGAAAAAAAAAAATTAAGGAGGCTAAAGAAATTAATCACTTTTATGTGGGATTAAAATAAGAAAAACTCTTGCGGTCCTTAACCCTTTCACCGCGACAGACGTCTCTGGCTGTCTTAAAAGAACTATGAGCTGTGCTTTGATGCAATTACTGAACGTTAGATCACGCGGAAACTGTATTTTATTAGATAATAATTACAGCATGTGTTCACAAGCGGTCTCTCTCCAACATTTTGGAGAGGACAGGTCACCTGTGCTGCATCAGTATACTTCTCGACGACTCTTTGAACAGAGGATTATTTGATGATATTTGTGAATTTCTATTTATTTGTGATGACAATAGTGTCTCCCTTAGAATACCTTTGGAGACAGTGAACGACATATTAATTTTGAGTGACCGTAAAAATATTTATAATCATGAAGGGTCATTATCCCCAAGGGACTCCCTCACTATCAGCTACACATGCAAATATTAATGACCCAAATCCGAAACGAAAGCAGCATAATATATGTTTGATGTTTATCTATAATCTACATCTGCTTTTCTAAAATATCAGCTGATTCAAATGATACATGGACGCATTTTAATCTTGGCCGACCTCTCTGTCGACCAAGCAGGAGCCGCAGCCACACAGAAAGAGACAAGTCTGCCAAGTACACGGAAATACATCACCTGTACAACTTTCTTCCAATAGGATCCGAGTCCCTTGGTCCATGTGGCAAGAGTGCAAGGAGAGTTCTCAAGGATCTTAGTTCCAGGCTTATCAAAACACAAGAGACTGTAGAGCAGCGAGCTTTCTCTTCCAGCGCCTCAGTGTAGCGATCCAGAGAGGGAATGCCTGCTGCATCCTCGGTTCTTGCCTGACATTGGAGGAGTTCGAGGAAATCTACAGCCTTTAGGAAACAAACTTCCCTTTATTTCCTCTAAATGTCCACATTTTGTAACAATCATATATGTTACTGTGTAACCTTGAATAATAAAGTGAACAAAATAAATAATACAAAAAGGGGTCGTAGGAGAAGTGAACACTCATACGTATTTAGAGTCAAATGGCGAGTTTTTCTCTAAATACTCTTTATTCCCTTCTTCGAGACTATGGGTCCCTACAAATGCACCAGAGGTGGTACCCATTATCTGATTACAAATATTTATTTAAAATTTCTAAAATTATATTTCTTTATTGTGGGAAGGGCTCCCCATCTGAAGTTGGGAAAATAACAACTTTAAAGTTTTAATAAAATTTTGTATTCCTAAATGAATGTCGCATCGAAGTTGTTCTGGGGATCAATGCCCCAACGGCCCGGTCTCTGACCAGACCTCCTGATTGATGGTCTTGTAAATGACGCTGTTTGGCACTGTTGTACGCGGTTTAACGTACAAGTCACAGCCTTGTTGATCAGGTACTCCTTTTGAGGTGTTTATCAAGATCCCTTTTGAACACTTATAGAGATCAGACAATTTTGTTCCTTATATTTAGAATGAGTAAGTTGAAATTACTTGGACCCTTAGCGGTTAGAGTTCCTTCTTAGTGCACCAAGAGCATCGCTTCATTTTAAAGAAAGTATATTGAACATTTTGCCCTGCCTCCTGGTCTCGTTCACAATTATTCCAGTGTGCACTTTTGGAAGCAATGCCTCCAGTATTTTCCAGAAGTAAAATATTGTGTATCTCCATCACCTGTCATACAGGGAGAACAATGCGAAAGATTTTAGCTGGTCCCAATAATTTAGGGGTTTTACTGACTGTATTTGCACGGTACAGGATCTCTGTACCGCTACCATTTTCTAGTACGACAATTTTTGGCCTTAGGTTGAGTATACGTCAAAATGGTACGTTCTATTTTGTTTAGGAGGTCGGGTTGTTCTCTGAGCCATATGAAGGCTTTTAGATGATCTGTAGATGCTGTAGACCGTCTCCTGTGATTCGTCCTTGTCCTGGTCTTCTGAGATGCTCTCAGATATTATGAGCAGTTCTTCTGATGAGTTTCGGTTGTTTGTGCTTTTTAGACCTGAAACATTTTTAGAATTTCTATTTATTTTGTTGTTCAATTTGATGATATATGTGATCAATTGATGGTCGCTTGAACTTGTCTATTGTTACAGAGTCCAGCCTGTATTCCCCTATTCCCGCATATAAGATTCATACGTTCCTATCTATAAATATCTAGAAGTAGTTTTAGTGGATTTTATAACACTTCAAAGGAAGCGAGATACTGCAATTAGAAGAAATTTCTTTTGTATCTTTATTCTGGATGAGGCAAGGAGGCGACTCCTAGCCTCATCCCGAACTCTCTCTCTACCCTCGCGAGAGAGGAGAGTTTTCCCGCTCAAGGAAAAAACCCCAGTGCATGCTGGGTACAGTGTCAGGCGAGGCGTGACTGGTCGGTGGCGGGGGCTTGGCCAGGTTGACCAATGGTGTCGTGCCCCGGGCGTGACTTTGCATGACGTCATGTGCCCTGCAAAGCAAGGCGGGAGATCTGACTCACTCGCTACCAAGGGTCATGCTGAGTGGAGGTGCGCTCAGTCGCTAACCCGTTCTGGAGAGGCATAGGCCTCCAAAGAGTGTAAATTCCATCAGTTACCGTGTGCTAAGGAAGAGGGAGGCCTGTCGCCTCCCGAGGGAGTATGAGGTAGAGCTGGATGGTGTGAAAATATCACCTATGGCTCGGTGACGGCAGCGCTCCCTTATAACTTTGAGAGGCGGCACTGGAGGTTTGTGGTACAACCCGCGGGCCGTGCTCGACGGTGGAGCTGTGTGAAGAACATTTGGTAGCAGTCCTGGTCCGGTGCAGCTCAACAACCGCTTCCATGGGAGAATTCATACTACGAAGCTACATGTGAGGCGGTGGACCAGTACGTGAATGTGTATTAGTCTGGAAAGCCCAGGCGACATTAGTTTCAATCTAACATCTTGTGAGGAACACTTTCTAGAGTGGTGCTGAGGGAGGAGCCATTCAAACGCAAGAGGACGTCTCAACGTCGTGGATCGGTGAGGAGCTACGCTACACGCTTACGATCTACGAGGTCTACGTTAAATTGCCCTCCCATTTTGCCCCCTGTGTTAGGAAAGGAGTTATTTATCAATAATGTGATAATAGGAGATTACGTGAGGAGTGACATCGGGCATAAAGCAGTATTACAATTAATTATTGTGTGCCAGCGATTATGTCTTCATGAGATGATTAGATTTAATGGCTACATATTATTTAGAGAGGCGTTATAATATATATTTATATTCACATGATGACATAAGTTTGGGTTAAGAGATCCTCATAACGGTCGATTTGGAAACAGTGAAGTGTTGCCATATATGGTGAGTAATTTCAAGAGTGTTGCCATTGAACTGATTTAGAGAAATTTTACAGACCAGTATAGTGTAGCCTATTGTGAGTATAGAAATAATATTTTACTACTGTGTTTCCTTCCTCCTCATTATTTCTTTCATGTGTTGTGGTGAGGTTTACTGTGCACCACACTACTGTTGAGGAAGCAGTAGACTGTGAGAGGTGACATCCCACTGTGTTGGAAGTAATACTTGACCGTGGCGGAAGGTGAGTCAAGTTGGCGACCTTGTGAATAACCTTATGGACGGGCAACTTGACCTGGGTAAACCTTGAGTTACCGTGACCACGGACACCCCAGCAAGGACACTAGGGAGTGGTCCAGTTACCTCACTCACTGCGGGTTCCAGGCGGGGTTCAGTGGGAACTCTGCTCTGCAGTTCGACTGAGGTGCTCCATGGAGGTGAACAGTGGCACCCTGGTTGGCCATTTGCAATAAACAGAGACACATTGGAAATTAAAGTAAAAACCACCAAATCCGCAACAAAATGTTGGCCAGACGAACAATAACCCTCATCAGTACATAGACAAACTCAGTAACAACTGGTGCTGGAGTCCACAGAGCATCATGGCCACAACAATGGCCGGTCATGAGGGCCACAGTGGCCTTATGGCCACAACAGTATATGACCATAGAGGCCCTATTACAAGCTGTCAACATTCCACCTCCACAACACCAGTCATTATGGTGAGTTATGGCTCCACAACTTGTGCTCGTCGGCCACTATGGCCACAGCCCACACTTCCCCACATATAACGTCCCACCAAACAATACTGTCTTCATAACTTACCAGACAAACAACTGTAAATGTTGTATTTCATGCGAGTGTACGGCAGCTTACGTTGTATTTCATGTGGTAATACAACTGCTTACGTTGTATTTCATGTGGTAATACAACTGCTTACGTTGTATTTCATGTGACAGGACGGCTGTTTGCTATCTGTTGAGACGCGCTGCAACTTGTGGAGCTCTGAGGGAATATATTGTTACTGTGTAGTGTAGCAGAAGCACTGAGAGAGAGGGAGGGAGGGAGGGAGCGAAGGACACACGTGATGGTCGTAACTCATGTTGCAGCTTCAAGTTGTCGTCTGAGATTGTCGTGGTGCTCATCCAGGCCCTGTGTGAGGAAGAGGGATTAACGCGTACTCTGATACAACTCTAGATTATGAGTTACAATCTAATATTACCAGATTACAGTGTGTGTGTGTGTGTGTGTGTGTGTGTCTCTCTCTCTGTGAGTGTGTGTGTACTCACCTAGTTGTGCTTGAGGGGGTCGAGCTCTGGCTCTTTGGTCCCGCCTCTCAACTGTCAATCAACTGGTGTACAGGTTCCTGAACCTACTGGGCTCTATCATATCTACATTTGAAACTGTGTATGGAGTCTGCCCCCACCATATAATTACTTAATGCATTCCCTTTGTTAACTACTCTGACACTGAAAAATTCTTTCTAATGTCTCTGTGGATCATTTGGGTACTAAGTTTACACCTGTGTCCCCTTGTTCGTATTCCATTCGTGTTAAACAATTTATCTTTACCTACCCTGTCGTTTCCTCTTAGAATTTTGTAGGTAGTGATCATGTCTCCAGGAGCTCTCCAATCTTCCAGCGACGTTAGGTTCATTTCATGCAGCCTTTCCTCGTAACTCATGCCTCTTAGTTCTGGGACTAGCCTAGTGGCATATCTTTGAATTGTTTCCAGCGTAGTCCTGTGCTTGACAAGGTACGGGCTCCATGCTGGGGCCGCATACTCCAGGATTGGTCTTACACATGTGGTATACAAGGTTCTAAATTATTCCTTACACAGATTCCTGAAGGCAGTTGTGATGTTAGCCAGCCATGCATACGCCGCTGATGTTATTTGTTTATGTGGGCTTCAGGAGACAGGTTTGGCGTGATATCAACTCCTAGATCTTTCTCTCTGTCAGTTTCATTAAGTACTTCATCTCCCATTCGGTATCCTGTGTCTGGCCTCCTGTTTCCATTGCGTAGTTTCATTACCTTACTTTTGCTCGGGTTGAACTGTAGCCATTTGTTGGAAAATTCAGTTTGATTAGATCATCTTGTAGCCTTATACTATCTTCCTCTGACTTAATCCTCCTCATAATTTTTGGATCATCAGCAAACATTGAGAGGAACGAGGCTATTCCCTCTGGGAGATCATTCCCATATATCAGAAACAGTATAGGTCCAAGGACTGATCCCTGCGGGACTCCTTTGGTGACACTTCGCCAATCTGAGACCTCACCCCTCACAGTGACTCGCTGTCTTCTGTTGCTTAGGTACTCCCTTATACAATGGAGTACCTTCCCTTTCACTCCTACCTGCATCTCCAGCTTGTGCACTAGTGTCTTGTGTGGTACTGTGTCAAAGGCTTTCTTGCAATCCAAAAATACGCAGTCTGCCCACCCCTCTCTTTCTTGCCTGATTTTTCTTGCCTGGTCGTAGAATTCAATTAATCCTGTGAGGCAGGACTTGCCATCCCTGATCCCACGTTGATGCTGAGTTACAAAGTTTTTTCCTTGCAGATGTTCCACTAGCTTTTTTCGCACAATCTTTTCCATCAGCTTGCATGGTATGCAGGTTAGGGACACTGGCCTGTAGTTTAGTGCCTCCTGATTATCTGCCTCTTTGTTTATCGGGACTACATTAGCAGTCTTCCAAATTTTTGGCAGCTCCCCTGTTGCCAGTGATTTGTTATACACTATGGAGAGTGGCAGGCGGAGTGCTTCTGCTCATTCCTTTAGTATCCAAGGTGAGATTCCATCCTGGCCTATAGCCTTTGTCACATCCAACTCTAGCAAAAGCTTCCTCACCTCCCCACTGGCAATCCCAAACTCTTCTAGCGGTGCCTGGTTATCTATTCCCTCTCTTATCTCTGGAACTTCCCCTTGCTCTAATGTGAAGAGCAAAAATCCTGGAAATCTTATTGAGTTTCCTCACACACTTGTCGTTTGTAGTAAATGTATCTGCCGCCATCCTCAGTTTCATTACCTGTTCCTTCACTGTTGTTTTCCTCCTGATGATGCTGTGCAGTAATTCAGGTTGAGTCTTTGCTTTGTTTGCTGTCATTTTATGCCATATTTTCAAATATGTCATTTTCATAGTCTTTCCGCCTCTCTTCTGACCCTGACGTATTGATTCCCGGCACTCTGGTCCCCTGCTCTGCTCTCTAGTGTCCTATTATTTCTATAGGTTCTCCACGCCCTTGCACTTAGTTGCTTTGCTAGCTTATATCTCTTATTAAACCATTGGTTTCTCATCTGTACTTCATTTTTTTTCCTTCTGAACTGGGACGAACTTGTCTGTTGTGAGTATGTGTATTCACCTATTTGTGCTTGCGGGGGTTGAGCTCTGCTGTTTCGGCCCGCCTCTCAACTGTCAATCAACTGTTATTTGTTTTTTTTGGTGGGGGGGTGGGGGGAAGATGGGGCACACACACACACACACACAAAGTGGCACTTTGCTTGCCACTCTCCATAGTGTATAGTAAGTCACTGGAGACGGGAGACCTACCAGAAATATGGAAGACGGCGAATGTGGTCCCAATATACAAAAAGGACAACAGGCAAGAGGCACTGAACTACAGGCCAGTGTCCTTGACTTGTATACCATGTAAGGTGATGGAGAAGATCGTGAGAAAAAACCTGGTAACACATCTGGAGAGAAGGGACTTCCTGACAAATCGCCAACATGGGTTCACGGAGGGTAAATCTTGCCTGACAGGCTTGATAGAATTCTACGATCAGGTGACAAAGATTAAGCAAGAAAGAGAGGGCTGGGCGGACTGCATTTTCTTGGATTGTCGGAAAGCCTTTGACACAGTACCGCATAAGAGGCTGGTACATAAGCTGGAGAGACAGGCAGGTGTAGCTGGTAAGGTGCTCCAGTGGATAAGGGAGTATCTAAGCAATAGGAAGCAGAGAGTTACGGTGAGGGGTGAGACGTCCGATTGGCGTGAAGTCACCAGTGGAGTCCCACAGGGCTCTGTACTCGGTCCTATCTTGTTTCTGATATGTAAATGATCTCCCGGAGGGTATCGATTCATTTCTCTCAATGTTTGCGGACGATGCTAAAATTATGAGAAGGATTAAAACAGAAGAGGACTGTTTGAGGCTTCAAGAAGACCTAGACAAGCTGAAGGAATGGTCGAACAAATGGTTGTTACAGTTTAACCCAACCAAATATAATGTAATGAAGATAGGTGTAGGGAGCAGAAGGCCAGATACAAGGTATCATCTGGGAGAGGAAATTCTTCAGGAGTCAGAGAAGGAAAAAGACTTGGGGGTTGATATCACGCCAGACCTGTCTCCTGCAGCACATATCAGTCGGATAACATCAACGGCATATGCCAGGCTGGCCAACATACGAACGGCATTCAGAATATTGTGTAAAGAATCATTCAGAACTTTGTATACCACATAGGTCAGGCCAATCCTGGAGTATGCAGCCCCAGCATGGAGTCCATATCTAGTCAAGGATAAGACTAAACTGGAAAAGGTTCAAAGGTTTGCCACCAGACTAGTACCCGAGCTGAGAGGTATGAGCTACGAGGAGAGACTACGGGAATTAAACCTCACTTCGCTGGAAGACAGAAGAGTTAGGGGGGACATGATCACCACATTCAAGATTCTGAAGGGAATTGATAGGGTAGATAAAGACAGTCTATTTAACACAAGGGGAACACGCACAAGGGGACACAGGTGGAAACTGAGTGCCCAAATGAGCCACAGAGATATTAGAAAGAACTTTTTTAGTGTCAGAGTGGTTGACAAATGGAATGCATTAGGAGGTGATGTGGTGGAGGCTGACTCCATACACAGTTTCAAGTGTAGATATGATAGAGCCCGATAGGCTCAGGAATCTGTACACCTGTTGATTGACGGTTGAGAGGCGGGACCAAAGAGCCAGAGCTCAACCCCCGCAAACACAACTAGGTGAGTACAACTAGGTGAGTACACACACACACACACACACACGCGCACACGCACACGCATATAAATATAAAAGATATATATATATAAATATATATATCTTATATATAATAGATATATTTATAAATATATAAATTCGGCATATAAAAAAGAATGATAATAAAAATAGAACCTACCGATGATTTTTCACTTGGTAATTCCTTTTACTGTTTGTGTAGAATATTCTTCATTGAAATTGGTATGAATATGTTAGCTATATATTTATGAGAGAGAATCTGTGTTTGTTTGTCTTGGGGGTAAGGCTTGGGGCTAGCCTTGTCTAACTTTGCAGGGGCTACGGGCTGGGGTACGGGATGGACATAGGCTGGTCGGGGTCGGCCTAAGTGAACACGCGTAACATGTTATATATGTACAGTCAAAGATCCCGGCCAACCAGCTTGAGTGACACTGTCTGCAGACGGGGTACTGCCACGTTTGGTGTACTCCCTACCGTAGAATACTAACAGCTTGGGTGTTACTGCTTACAGGCTGAACGTTGACAGCTTGGGTGATTCTACAAAGACTGAACACTGCTAGCAGGGGTTTTACTGTCTAGAGTCGAGGCACTGTCAGCAAGGAGTGTACTTTCTTCTGGAAGTGCTCCACTAGCTGCTGTCCCGCCAAACACACCGAAACTACGACGTTGCTACAACGTTCGAACAAGTTTTAACACCTCTTAACCAGTTATAACAACCAATATAGCAAGTTGTAACAACGTTCTAATACGTCATAAACACGTTAAGCCAAGATGTAACAACTTTATTACAAGTTGTAACAAGCAGAAAATAGAGACAGTTATGGTTTGTGTTTCCGGCGGTGGTTCTGTCTACTGCCAGATCACTGTCAGCTGGAACTATACTGTCTATACACCGTCACTGTCCGGCCTGGGGGGAGAGAGAGAGAGAGAGAGAGAGAGAGAGAGAGAGAGAGAGAGAGAGAGAGAGAGAGAGAGAGAGAGAGAGAGAGAGAGAGAGAGAGAGAGATGGATGAGCGTTGTGGGGGAGGTAAAGGAGAAAGTGATGGAGATTGATTGAGATTGAGAATGAGGGTGAGGGTGGATGTGAGAGTGAGGTAGGGATGAAAGCGACAGAGTGAGGAAGTACAGAAGTAAAGGTAGAAGTGTGAAGGGCAGCCCAGCAGGGTAGTAAAGATGGGTGAGGAATAAGGTCAACAGGTCGTGAACAGTTCTGTAAAATCTCGTGTATTTATCTCTTCACTGTGAACACATTTTAAAGAATACTTCATCAATACTGAATCATCTAAGTAAAGGTTCTGAATGTTTGGTATTACCTTTCTTTTTCCATTATATGTTAACATATGAATTTGAAATTATCCAACAAAGCATCGATCAATTTGGTTCTCATTGTCAACAAATTATTTGCTGGATAACGTAAGTGTTTTAGTTGGTAACGCTCCTTAACACAGCTCCAAGGGTCGTGTTAGGTATATTGGCTACATTTACACATTTCTCTCTTGGTTTCAGAGCTCTACTTCTCATTGCTCTTGCCTTACCCAATGTTTCCATTAATGTCCAAGTATTTTATGACACCTCAGAAAGCATTACCAGCGCGCGTTTAACAACCAAATTGAATCACAATTAAAATTAAAATTGTAAAAAATAGCTCAATTAAATTTAAAAAATTTGCTGCTCAGTTTCCTTATAATTAGAGGAAAACTAACGGAGTTATCTTGTATGTTTTGAGATTTACATTTTACCGCCACAGACGCTGCCACAAACATCCTAAACAATGTTAATTGGAAGAGTACACAGTAATTAACTTTGAAAATATTTTCAATCGCCTTTTTCAATTAATCTATTTTTTGTATGATAATGATGCAACAAATTAGTAGTCAGCAGCACTAGTTGCCCATAATTTGAACTCTTTCTTTGGCTAATTAAAAATTAAAAAAAAAGGTTTAGATTACTGCAAACATTTGTTAATAAAGCTCAAAATGGAGGTGTAAAGTTTGGCTTTATTGCGGTGTTGAGAAAAGTTAAACAAAAATGATAAATAATATGGTAATGGCCTCTTTGTTATCTTGTTACAGAGTTTGAATTTGCCTAAACTGAGAACCTCAAACTTAGAAATAATTATTCAGTCAAAATGTTGATCATACTGAGGACTTAGTTTATTTTGCAGTTTCCTTTAAATTTAAAATTATACCTACTAGTATAGACGACATATTTAATTAATTGTATTACAAAATGGTGTGAGGTAATGTTCATTTTGTAAAATGGAGATACAATTACAGTCTTGAGATACTGTGAGTGTGACATTGCCCTCTACACCTTGCACCAAGTATCTTTAGTGTACACTCTGTGTACACAAGGTGCGCTCTCTGTTAACCAAGTCATAAGCCAATTTCGCTGCAAGCATTTTAAATGTGCAAAACCTCGACTTGTTTATGCTGCTTCTAAATAAGCATGATATATAGGAAGTAAATATATGAATTACAAGAATATATTTCTCCACCCGTTGCCTGGAGAATATATTTTATCAGTCCCATCAAATGTCTTCACCAAGTAATTACCCATTATATGGAGTAGTAACAGGGTGTGGTCGTCCCTACTGCTGTGGAGTAGGAAGGTGTGGTCGTCCCTACTGCTGTGGAGTAGGAAGGTGTGGTCGTCTCTACTGCTGTGGAGTAGGAAGGTGTGGTCGTCCCTACTGCTGTGGAGTAGGAAGGTGTGGTCGTCCCTACTGCTGTGGAGGAGGAAGGTGTGGTCGTCCCTACTGCTGTGGAGTAGGAAGGTGTGGTCGTCCCTACTGCTGTGGAGTAGGAAGGTGTGGTCGTCCCTACTGCTGTGGAGTAGGAAGGTGTGGTCGTCCCTACTGCTGTGGAGTAGGAAGGTGTGGTCGTCCCTACTGCTGTGGAGTAGGAAGGTGTGGTCGTCCCTACTGCTGTGGAGTAGGAAGGTGTGGTCGTCACTACTGCTGTGGAGCAGGAAGGTGTGGTCGTCCTTACTGCTGTGGAGTAGGAAGGTGTGGTCGTCCCTACTGCTGTGGAGTAGGAAGGTGTGGTCGTCCCTACTGCTGTGGAGTAGGAAGGTGTGGTCGTCCCTACTGCTGTGGAGTAGGAAGGTGTGGTCGTCACTACTGCTGTGGAGTAGGAAGGTGTGGTCGTCCCTACTGATGTGGAGTAGTAACAACGTGTGGTCGTCCTTACTGATGTGGAGTAGGAAGGTGTGGTCGTTCCTGCTACTGTGGAGTAGGAAGGTGTGGTCGTCCCTACTGCTGTGGAGTAGTAACAAGGTGTGGTCGTCCCTATTGATATGGAGTAGTAACAAGGTGTGGTCGTCCATATTAATATGGAATAGTAACAAGGTGTGGTCGTCCATATTAATATGGAGTAGTAACAAGGTGTGGTCGTCTCTATTGATATGGAGTAGTAACAAGGTGGGGTCGTCCTTACTCTCTGACATAGAGTAGTAACAAGGTGTGGTCGTCCCTATTAATGTGGAGTAGTAAGAAGGTGCGGTCGTCCCTATTAATATAGAGTAGTAACAAGGTGTGGTCGTCCCTATTAATATAGAGTAGTAACAAGGTGTGGTCGTCCCTATTAATATAGAGTAGTAACAAGGTGTGGTCGTCCCTATTAATATAGAGTAGTAACAAGGTGTGGTCGTCCCTATTAATATAGAGTAGTAACAAGGTGTGGTTGTCCCTATTTATATAGAGTAGTACCAAGGTGTGGTCGTCCCTATTAATATAGAGTAGTAACAAGGCGTGGTCGTCCCTATTAATATGGAGTAGTAACAAGGTGTGGTCGTCCCTATTAATGTGGAGTAGTAAGAAGGTGTGGTCGTCCCTATTAATATAGAGTAGTAACAAGGTGTGGTCGTCCCTATTAATATAGAGTAGTAACAAGGTGTGGTCGTCCCTATTAATATAGAGTTGTAACAAGGTGTGGTCGTCCCTATTAATATGGAGTAGTAACAAGGTGTGGTCGTCCCTATTAATGTGGAGTAGTAAGAAGGTGTGGTCGTCCCTATTAATATAGAGTAGTAACAAGGTGTGGTCGTCCCTATTAATATAGAGTAGTAACAAGGTGTGGTCGTCCCTATTAATATAGAGTTGTAACAAGGTGTGGTCGTCCCTATTAATATGGAGTAGTAACAAGGTGTGGTCGTCCCTATTAATATAGAGCAGTAACAAGGTGTGGTCGTCTCTATTTGCCGTTTTTATGAAGCTGGAGATGAACTGTTACATAAACTCTACCAAGCTATGTCTTCGCTAGAGTATACGTTAATTAACCTGTGTTTCTGTGGTTTTTCACCATGCCCATTTTATGTTAACACTTCAACAATTTAAATTGAATTAAATTGTATAAATATAGGTCTTTAACCTCTTATTATTTCAATTCTAAAAGAATATTTTTATATATTTCAAGAATTCACAATTTTTCCTCCAAATGTTTTCTCATCAAACATTTACTGACACGTTACTGACCCTTCAACTGTACTTGAAAAAGTTGTCCTGGAAACATGTGTCCTTAAAATTATGCAGAAATTTCCTGAAAATTGCTTTATCTTAAGTAATGTTAAATTAACAGTCGACACGAATTGTCCAGGATAGCCAGGAATAACCCATTCCTTCTCTAAGTTGACTTCCACATCTTATCAGGACTAATTAATGAGAATAATCATATAACAATAAAATATTGTGAAAATACTAGTAACACCTGCTTTTTCCACCCAATCTTTCCCTCCGCACTTAGAAGAGTTAGGGGTGACATGATAGAGGTTTACAAGTGGGTGAATGGACATAACAAAGGGGATATTAATAGGGTATTAAAAGTATCAACACAAGACAGAACACGAAACAATGGGTATAAATTGGATAGGTTTAGATTTAGGAAAGACTTGGGTAAATACTGGTTCAGTAACAGGGTTGTTGATTTGTGGAACCAATTGCCGCGTAACATTGTGGAGGTGGGGTTCCTCGATTGTTTCAAGCATGGGTTGGACATGTATATGAGTGGGATTGGGTGGTTATAAATAGGAGCTGCCTCGTATGGGCCAACAGGCCTTCTGCAGTTGCCTTTGTTCTTATGTTCTTATGTACAACAAAACTTGAGTTTTACATCCATTTTCAGTTATGGTGTTCCATACACTAAGAACACCCTAATGATCCCTCCCGGGCCACGTAGCCAAGCTTCTCTTCCTCTCACAGCAGCAACATTCACTATTCATGAGCTTAACTAGAGAGTCACCAGCTACTGAAATATTCATACTTTGTCTCTTTGTTCCGTTCCTTCTCTTTCCTTTGCTGCTTACTGCATCTACACAACATTTATCCTGTAGTATTCAAAAGAAATTTTAAATTTGCTACTCAAGGAGAACGTAGTTCCCACAGTTTTGCTTTGCTTCTGTCCATATAATAGCATAATTTCGCTTTAAAGCAGCATCGCAGTGCCATTGTTACCCTCAAACTCAACAACCACAAAGTGAGCACGATTTTCCATGTATTTAACTTCCTTTGTAACCGTCCTTCGGTCACAGTTTTATAACATTAAACTTTTCGATGTTATTTCACTTTTGTCATCAAAGCTGAACACAGACCAAGCAATTCCTCCAGCAACTGAAGGACGGAGAGGAGGTGAGGAGAGAGAGTAATACATGGAAAATAGAGAATATATATATATTGATATTACGAGTGGAGAGTGAGAGACTGAGTGTTACAGGAGGCATGACAATCTAATAAGGAGAGAGGAGACTTGTCACAATAAAGAGACAAGGTGACAAGAGACTGAAGAAAGAGAAGATAGTCACAATAAGCAAGGGAGATATAGGGTGGTGAGAGTGAAACTGAAGCTAGAGATTAAGATGAGAAAAATATGAGAGCTGGAGAGAATAATGAGCGAAGGAGTGCAAGTAGGAGTGTCACCCACCACAGAGACCATCGTCTATGGGTGAGAAGACGGTGACCAGGAGCCAGTGAACGTTAGTAGTGAACCAGGAGGTGGTCTATAGAGCGTACATTATCTGACGCAGGTGTTACGGGGGTGTAACTTTACTAACTGGACGATAGTTTGGTACAGAGTACCTCGCCTGACTGGAGTACCTTGCCTGACTGGCGTACCTCCTTGACTGGAGTACCTCGCCTGACTGGCGTACCTCCTTGACTGGAGTACCTCGCCTGACTGGAGTATATGGCCTGACTGGAGTACCTCGCCTGACTGGCGTACCTCGCCTGACTGGCGTACCTCGCCTGACTGGCGTACCTCGCCTGACTGGAGTACCTCGCCTGACTGGTGTACATGGCCTGACTGGAGTACATGGTCTGACTGGAGGACATGGCCTGACTGGAGTACCTCGCCTACCTGGAGTACATGGCCTGACTGGAGGACATGGCCTGACTGGAGTACCTCGCCTACCTGGAGTACATGGTCTGACTGGAGTACATGGTCTGACTGGAGTACATGGTCTGACTGGAGGACATGGCCTGACTGGAGGACATGGCCTGACTGGAGGACGAGGCCTGACTGGAGGACATGGTCTGACTGGAGGACATGGCCAGACTGGAGGACATGGCCAGACTGGAGGACATGGTCTGACTGGAGGACATGGTCTGACTGGAGGACGAGGCCTGACTGGAGGACATGGTCTGACTGGAGGACATGGCCTGACTGGAGGACATGGCCTGACTGGAGGACATGGTCTGACTGGAGGACATGGCCTGACTGGAGGACATGGCCTGACTGGAGGACATGGCCTGACTGGAGGACATGGCCTGACTGGAGGACATGGCCTGACTGGAGGACATGGCCTGACTGGAGGACATGGCCTGACTGGAGGGCATGGTCTGACTGGAGGACATGGCCTGACTGGAGTACATGGCTTGACTGGAGTACATGGCCTGACTGGAGGACATGGTCTGACTGGAGGACATGGCCTGACTGGAGTACATGGCCTGACTGCAGTACATGGCCTGACTGCAGTACATGGCCTGACTGGAGTACATGGCCTGACTGGAGGATATGGCCTGACTGGAGTACATGGCATGACTGGAGTACATGGCATGACTGGAGGACATGGCATGACTGGACTACATGGCATGACTGGAGTACATGGCATGACTGGAGGACATGGCCTAACTGGAGTACATGGCCTGACTGGAGGACATGGCCTGACTGGAGTACTGTCATGGAGAGACTGGAGTCTCTCGCCAGTCACTCTTCCACTCCCTCCCATTCACCACAATTATCAAGCAAACATTTTTCGTTTTCTTCTCACTGTCTCTCTGAACCTCGACAGCAGACTGGCAAAAGAAAAAACAAAAAACAGGTAACCAAATATAAACATTTGTATACTGCCCAAAACTCATATCTTTTTGGAGAAGGAGCCTTCAGGGCCTGAACGTACATACACCATGGACCTCCAATTCTTGCTACATTTGGCCTGAAACCACCATTCAGCGGTTTCAGGCTAAAACTAGTTTTTTTTATGTTAACATTAATGTCGAAAGATTTGTGAATCCTTAAAGATATTGAAGTTGTTATAACTAGTTCAAGTAGTTAAAACTAGTTCAAGTAATTAAGAGTAGAAATAACAAGTTCACGTAGTTATAGGTCTGTTGAAACAAAATTGGGAATATCTTCAGATTACTTTATTGAGTTTATGAATGGGGACCATTTGTTGTTGGGATTTTGTAGCACTGAAGACCACGACTATCTACCAGGCTATCATCACCTTCCCTCTGAGAGGACCAATGCTCGACACACACTACCATCACTACTTTGTGGACCACAACAACACCCCCACACACTACCATCACTACTTTGTGGACCACAACAACACCCACACACTACCATCACTACTTGGTGGACCACAACAACACCCCCACACACTACCATCACTACTTGGTGGACCACAACAACACCCCCCCACACTACCATCACTACTTGGTGGACCACAACAACACCCCCACACACTACCATCACTACTTGGTGGACCACAACAACACCCACACACACTACCATCACTACTTGGTGGACCACAACAACACCCCCACACACTACCATCACTACTTGGTGGACCACAACAACACCACACACTACCATCACTACTTGGTGGACCACAACAACACCCCCCCACACTACCATCACTACTTGGTGGACCACAACACCCACACACTACCATCACTACTTGGTGGACCACAACAACACCCACACACACTACCATCACTACTTGGTGGACCACAACAACACCACACACACTACCATCACTACTTGGTGGACCACAACAACACCCACACACTACCATCACTACTTGGTGGACCACAACAACACCCACACACTACCATCACTACTTGGTGGACCACAACAACACCCCCACACACTACCATCACTACTTGGTGGACCACAACAACACCCACACACACTACCATCACTACCTGGTGGACCACAACAACACCCACACACTACCATCACTACTTGGTGGACCACAACAACACCCACACACTACCATCACTACTTGGTGGACCACAACAACACCCCCACACACTACCATCACTACTTGGTGGACCACAACAACACCCCCACACACTACCATCACTACTTGGTGGACCACAACACCCACACACTACCATCACTACTTGGTGGACCACAACAACACCCACACACACTACCATCACTACTTGGTGGACCACAACAACACCACACACACTACCATCACTACTTGGTGGACCACAACAACACCCACACACTACCATCACTACTTGGTGGACCACAACAACACCCACACACACTACCATCACTACTTGGTGGACCACAACAACACCCACACACTACCATCACTACTTGGTGGACCACAACAACACCCACACACACTACCATCACTACTTGGTGGACCACAACAACACCCACACACACTACCATCACTACTTGGTGGACCACAACAACACCCACACACTACCATCACTACTTGGTGGACCACAACAACACCCACACACACTACCATCACTACTTGGTGGACCACAACAACACCACACACAAAAGGTGTCTGCTGGAGCTAGATGTGACAAAGGCTGTTGGGCCTGATAGAATCTCACCATGGATACTAAAGGAAGGTGCAGAAGCACTAAGTGTGCCACTCTCTATGGTGTATAACAGGTCACTGGAAACAGGAGACTTACCAGAAAGTTGGAAGACAGCTAACGTGGTCCCAATATACAAAAAGGGTGACAGGCAAGAGGCACTGAATTACAGGCCAGTTTCCTTAACTTGTATACCATGCAAGGTGCTGGAGAAGATCGTGAGGAAAAGGCTCGTAGAGCATCTGGAGGGAAATAACTTTGTAACGCACCACCAACATGGGTTCAGAGATGGTAAATCGTGCCTCACAGGTTTAATAGAATTTTATGACCAGGCAACGAAAATTAGGCAGGAAAGAGAAGGGTGGGCCGACTGCATTTTCCTGGATTGCCAAAAAGCCTTTGACACAGTACCCCATAAAAGGCTGTTAAAAAAGTTGGAGCAACAGGCAGGAGTAAAAGGGAAGGTGCTCCAGTGGATAAGGGAGTACTTAAGCAACAGGAAACAGCGAGTAACGGTGAGGGGGAAGACATCAGAGTGGCGAGATGTCACCAGCGGAGTCCCACAGGGCTCCGTACTTGGACCCATCCTGTTTCTAATATATGTGAACGATCTTCCAGAGGGTATAGACTCATTCCTCTCAATGTTTGCTGATGATGCAAAAATTATGAGAAGAATCAAGACGGATGAAGATAGACAGAGACTACAGGATGACCTGGATAGACTGGAGGAATGGTCTAGAAAATGGCTGCTGAAGTTCAACTCTGGAAAGTGTAAGGTGATGAAATTAGGCGAAGGGAGCAGGAGGCTGAACACAAGGTATCATCTGGGAGGGGAAATCCTGCAAGAATCAAATAGAGAGAAGGATCTGGGGGTTGATATCACACCGAACCTGTCCCCCAGAGGCCCACATCAAAAGAATATCATCAGCGGCATATGCTAGACTGACCAACATAAGGACTGCCTTCAGAAACTTGTGTAAGGAATCTTTCAGAACCCTGTATACCACTTATGTAAGACCAATCCTGGAGTATGCAGCTCCAGCCTGGAGTCCATACCTAGTTAAACACAAGACAAAGTTAGAGAAGATTCAGCGGTATGCCACCAGGCTCGTCCCGGAACTGAGAGGATTGAGCTACGAGGAAAGGCTAAAGGAGCTGAACCTCACATCCCTGGAAAACAGAAGAGTAAGGGGAGACATGATAACCACCTACAAAATTCTCAGGGGAATTGACAGGGTGGACAAAGACAAACTCTTCAGCACGGGTGGGACACGAACAAGGGGACACAGGTGGAAACCTAGTACCCAGATGAGCCACAGAGACGTTAGAAAGAATTTTTTTCAGTGTCAGAGTAGTTAATAAATGGAATGCACTAGGAAGTGATGTGGTGGAGGCTGACTCCATACACACTTTCAAATGTAGATATGATAGAGCCCAGTAGGCTCAGGAATCTGTACACCAGTTGATTGACAGTTGAGAGGCGGGACCAAAGAGCCAAAGCTCAACCCCCGCAAGCACAATTAGGTGAGTACAATTAGGTGAGTACACACTACCATCACTACTTGGTGGACCACAACAACACCCCCACACACTACCATCACTACTTGGTGGACCACAACAACACCCACACACACTACCATCACTACTTGGTGGACCACAACAACACCCACACACTACCATCACTACTTGGTGGACCACAACAACACCCACACACTACCATGACTACTTGGTGGACCACAACAACACCCCCACACACTACCATCACTACTTGGTGGACCACAACAACACACCCACACACTACCATCACTACTTGGTGGTCCACAACAACACCCACACACTACCATCACTACTTGGTGGACCACAACAACACCCACACACTACCATCACTACTTGGTGGACCACAACAACACCCACACACTACCATCACTACTTGGTGGACCACAACAACACCCCCACACTACCATCACTACTTGGTGGACCACAACAACACCCCCACACACTACCATCACTACTTGATGGACCACAACACCCTCCACACTACCATCACTACTTGGTGGACCACAACAACACACCCACACACTACCATCACTACTTGGTGGTCCACAACAACACCCACACACTACCATCACTACTTGGTGGACCACAACAACACCCACACACTACCGTCACTACTTGGTGGACCACAACAACACCCCCACACTACCGTCACTACTTGGTGGACCACAACAACACCCCCACACTACCATCACTACTTGGTGGACCACAACAACACCCCCACACACTACCATCACTACTTGGTGGACCACAACAACACCCCCACACTACCATCACTACTTGGTGGACCACAACAACACCCCCACACACTACCATCACTACTTGATGGACCACAACACCCTCCACACTACCATCACTACTTGGTGGACCACAACAACACCCCCACACACTACCATCACTACTTGGTGGACCACAACAACACCCCCCCACACTACCATCACTACTTGGTGGACCACAACAACACCCCCCCACACTACCATCACTACTTGGTGGACCACAACAACACCCCCACACTACCGTCACTACTTGGTGGACCACAACAACACCCCCACACTACCATCACTACTTGGTGGACCACAACAACACCCCCACACACTACCATCACTACTTGGTGGACCACAACAACACCCCCACACTACCATCACTACTTGGTGGACCACAACAACACCCCCACACACTACCATCACTACTTGGTGGACCACAACAACACCCCCCACACTACCATCACTACTTGGTGGACCACAACACCACCCCCCCACACTACCATCACTACTTGGTGGACCACAACAACACCCACACACTACCATCACTACTTGGTGGACCACAACAACACCCACACACACTACCATCACTACTTGGTGGACCACAACAACACCCCCACACTACCATCACTACTTGGTGGACCACAACAACACCCACACACACTACCATCACTACTTGGTGGACCACAACAACACCCACACACACTACCATCACTACATGGTGGACCACAACAACACCACACACTACCATCACTACTTGGTGGACCACAACAACACCCACACACTACCATCACTACTTGGTGGACCACAACAACACCCACACACACTACCATCACTACTTGGTGGACCACAACAACACCCCACACTACCATCACTACTTGGTGGACCACAACAACACCCACACACACTACCATCACTACTTGGTGGACCACAACAACACCCCCACACTACCATCACTACTTGGTGGACCACAACAACACCCCCACACACTACCATCACTACTTTGTGGACCACAACAACACCCACACACTACCATCACTACTTGGTGGACCACAACAACACCCCCACACTACCATCACTACTTGGTGGACCACAACAACACCCCCACACACTACCATCACTACTTTGTGGACCACAACAACACCCACACACTACCATCACTACTTGGTGGACCACAACAACACCCACACACACTACCATCACTACTTGGTGGACCACAACAACACCCACACACTACCATCACTACTTGGTGGACCACAACAACACCCACACACACTACCATCACTACTTGGTGGACCACAACAACACCCACACACACTACCATCACTACTTGGTGGACCACAACAACACCCCCACACTACCATCACTACTTGGTGGACCACAACAACACCCACACACTACCATCACTACTTGGTGGACCACAACAACACCCCCCCACACTACCATCACTACTTGGTGGACCACAACAACACCCCCACACACTACCATCACTACTTGGTGGACCACAACAACACCCACACACTACCGTCACTACTTGGTGGACCACAACAACACCCCCACACACTACCATCACTACTTGGTGGACCACAACAACACCCACACACACAACCATCACTACTTGGTGGACCACAACAACACCCCCACACTACCATCACTACTTGGTGGACCACAACAACACCCCCCCACACTACCATCACTACTTGGTGGACCACAACAACACCCACACACACTACCATCACTACTTGGTGGACCACAACAACACCCCCACACTACCATCACTACTTGGTGGACCACAACAACACCCCCACACACTACCATCACTACTTGGTGGACCACAACAACACCCCACACACACTACCATCACTACTTGGTGGACCACAACAACACCCCCCCACACTACCATCACTACTTGGTGGTCCACAACAACACCCACACACACTACCATCACTACTTGGTGGACCACAACACCACCACACACTACCATCACTACTTGGTGGACCACAACAACACCACCACACACTACCATCACTACTTGGTGGACCACAACAACACCCCCCCCACACTACCATCACTACTTGGTGGACCACAACAACACCCCCCACACTACCATCACTACTTGGTGGACCACAACAACACCCCCCACACTACCATCACTACTTGGTGGACCACAACAACACCCCCCACACTACCATCACTACTTGGTGGACCACAACAACACCCCCCCACACTACCATCACTACTTGGTGGACCACAACAACACCCCCACACACTACCATCACTACTTGGTGGACCACAACAACACCCCACACACTACCATCACTACTTGGTGGACAGACCTGTGCTGGGCGCCAGCTGGGAGACACAGGGTCGCTGGGGGCCAGCTGGGAGACACAGGGTCGTTGGGAGACAGCTGGGAGGCACAGGGTCGCTGGGAGCCAGCTGGGAGACACAGGGTCGCTGGGAGCCAGCTGGGAGACACAGGGTCGCTGGGAGCCAGCTGGGAGACACAGGGTCGCTGGGAGCCAGCTGGGAGACACAGGGTCGCTGGGAGCCAGCTGGGAGACACAGGGTCGCTGGGAGCCAGCTGGGAGACACAGGGTCGCTGGGAGCCAGCTGGAGACACAGGGTCGCTGGGAGCCAGCTGGGAGCCAGTTGGGAGACACAGGGTCGCTGGAGCCAGCTGGGAGCCAGCTGGGAGACACAGGGTCGCTGGGAGCCAGCTGGGAGACATAGGGTCGCTGGGAGCCAGCTGGGAGACACAGGGTCGCTGGGAGCCAGCTGGGAGACACAGGGTCGCTGGGCGCCAGCTGGTAGACACAGGGTCGCTGGGAGCCAGCTGGGAGCCAGCTGGGAGACACAGGGTCGCTGGGAGCCAGCTGGGAGACACAGGGTCGCTGGGAGCCAGCTGGGAGACACAGGGTCGCTGGGAGCCAGCTGGGAGACACAGGGTCGCTGGGCGCCAGCTGGGAGACACAGGGTCGCTGGGAGCCAGCTGGGAGACACAGGGTCGCTGGGAGCCAGCTGGGAGACACAGGGACGCTGGGAGCCAGCTGGGAGACACAGGGACGCTGGGCGCCAGCTGGGAGACTTAGGGTCGCTGGGAGCCAGCTGGGAGACACAGGGTCGCTGGGCGCCAGCTGGGAGACACAGGGTCGCTGGGAGCCAGCTGGGAGACACAGGGTCGCTGGGCGCCAGCTGGGATACACAGGGTCGCTGGGAGCCAGCTGGGAGACACAGGGTCGCTGGGAGCCAGCTGGGAGACACAGGGTCGCTGGGAGCCAGCTGGGAGACACAGGGTCGCTGGGGGCCAGCTGGGAGACACAGGGTCGCTGGGAGCCAGCTGGGAGACACAGGGTCGCTGGTAGCCGGCTGGGAGACACAGGGTTGCTGGGATCCACCTGGGAGCCAGCTGGGAGACACAGGGTCGCTGGGGGCCAGCTGGGAGCCAGCTGGGAGACACAGGGTCGCTGGGAGCCACCTGGGAGCCACCTGGGAGCCAGCCGGGAGACACAGGGTCGCTGGGAGCCACCTGGGAGACACAGGGTCGCTGGGAGCCAGCTGGGAGACACAGGGTAGCTGGGAGCCAGCTGGGAGACAGGGTCGCTGGGAGCCAGCTGGGAGTCACAGGGTCGCTGGGAGCCAGCTGGGAGTCACAGGGTCGCTGGGAACCAGCTTGGAGCCAGCTGGGAGACACAGGGTCGCTGGGAGCCAGCTGGGAGACACAGGGTCGCTGGGAGCCAGCTGGGGGAGACATGGTCGCTGGGAGCCAGCTGGGAGACACAGGGTCGCTGGGAGCCAGCTGGAAGACACAGGGTCGCTGGGAGCCAGCTGGGAGCCAGCTGGGAGACATAGGGTCGCTGGGAGCCAGCTGGGAGATACAGGGTCGCTGGGAGCCAGCTGGGAGACACAGGGTCGCTGGGAGCCAGCTGGGAGACACAGGGTCGCTGGGAGCCAGCTGGGAGACACAGGGTCGCTGGGAGCCAGCTGGGAGACACAGGGTCTCTGGGAGCCACCTGGGAGCCACCTGGGAGACATAGGGTCGCTGGGAGCCAGTTGAGAGACACAGGGTCGGTGGGAGCCAGCTGGGAGACACAGGGTCGCTGGGAGCCACCTGGGAGCCAGCTGGGAGACATAGGGTCGCTGGGAGCCAGTTGAGAGACACAGGGTCGCTGGGGGCCAGCTGGGAGACACAGGGTCGCTGGGAGTCAGTTGGGAGACACAGGGTCGCTGGGAGCCAGCTGGGAGCCAGCTGGGAGACACAGGGTCGCTGGGGGCCAGCTGGGAGACACAGGGTCGCTGGGAGTCAGTTGGGAGAGATAGGGTCGCTGGGAGCCAGCTGGAGCCAGCTGGGAGACACAGGGTCGCTGGGAGCCAGCTGGGAGCCAGCTGGGAGACACAGGGTCGCTAGGAGCCAGCTGGGAGCCTGCTGGGAGACACAGGGTCGCTGGGGGCCAGCTGGGAGACACAGGGTCGCTGGGAGTCAGTTGGGAGACACAGGGTCGCTGGGAGCCCAGCTGGGAGCCAGCTGGGAGCCACCTGGGCGCCAGCTGGGAGACTTGTCTCACACTACAGAATTTCTCGTGATTTTAAAGCTAATTACAATCTTCTGAACCGGAAAAAAAATCAGATTCTGAATTGTAGTGATTGTGGTTATCATCCCAGGTGTGTGAGTGTTGGTGAGAGTGAGGGAGAGTGAGGGAGAGTGTGGGAGAGTGAGGGAGAGTGTGGGAGAGTGTGGGAGAGTGAGGGAGAGTGAGGGAGAGTGTGGGAGAGTGAGGGAGAGTGAGGGAGAGTGAGGGAGAGTGAGGGAGAGTGTGGGAGAGTGAGGGAGAGTGTGGGAGAGTGTGGGAGAGTGAGGGAGAGTGTTGGTGAGAGTGAGGGAGAGTGAGGGAGAGTGTGGGAGAGTGAGGGAGAGTGAGGGAGAGTGTTGGTGAGAGTGAGGGAGAGTGAGGGAGAGTGTGGGAGAGTGAGGGAGAGAATTGGTGAGAGTGAGGGAGAGTGTGGGAGAGTGAGGGAGAGTGTGGGAGAGTGAGGGAGAGTGTGGGAGAGTGAGGGAGAGTGAGGGAGAGTGTTGGTGAGAGTGAGGGAGAGTGAGGGAGAGTGTGGGAGAGTGAGGGAGAGTGAGGGAGAGTGTTGGTGAGAGTGAGGGAGAGTGAGGGAGAGTGAGGGAGAGTGTGGGAGAGTGAGGGAGAGTGTGGGAGAGTGAGGGAGAGTGTTGGTGAGAGTGAGGGAGAGTGAGGGAGAGTGTGGGAGAGTGAGGGAGAGTATTGGTGAGAGTGAGGGAGAGTGTGGGAGAGTGAGGGAGAGTGTGGGAGAGTGAGGGAGAGTGTGGAGAGTGAGGGAGAGTGAGGGAGAGTGTTGGTGAGAGTGAGGGAGAGTGAGGGAGAGTGTGGGAGAGTGAGGGAGAGTGAGGGAGAGTGTTGGTGAGAGTGAGGGAGAGAGAGGGAGAGTGAGGGAGAGTGTGGGAGAGTGAGGGACAGTGAGGGAGAGTGTTGGTGAGAGTGAGGGAGAGTGAGGGAGAGTGTGGGAGAGTGAGGGAGAGTATTGGTGAGAGTGAGGGAGAGTGTGGGAGTGAGAGGGAGAGTGTGGGAGAGTGAGGGAGAGTGAGGGAGAGTGTTGGTGAGAGTGAGGGAGAGTGAGGGAGAGTGTGGGAGAGTGAGGGAGAGTGAGGGAGAGTGTGGGAGAGTGAGGGAGAGTGTGGGAGAGTGAGGGAGAGTGAGGGAGAGTGAGGGAGAGTGTTGGTGAGAGTGAGGGAGAGTGAGGGAGAGTGAGGGAGAGTGAGGGAGAGTGAGGGAGAGTGAGGGAGAGTGTTGGTGAGAGTGAGGGAGAGTGTGGGAGAGTGAGGGAGAGTGTGGGAGAGTGAGGGAGAGTGAGGGAGAGTGTTGGTGAGAGTGAGGAAGAGTGTGGGAGAGTGAGGGAGAGTGAGGGAGAGTGAGGGAGAGTGTGGGAGAGTGAGGGAGAGTGTGGGAGAGTGAGGGAGAGTGAGGGAGAGTGTTGGTGAGAGTGAGGGAGAGTGAGGGAGAGTGAGGGAGAGTGTGGGAGAGTGTTGGTGAGAGCGAGGGAGAGTGAGGGAGAGTGTGGGAGAGTGAGGGAGAGTGTGGGAGAGTGAGGGAGAGTGTGGGAGAGTGAGGGAGAGTGAGGGAGAGTGTTGGTGAGAGTGAGGGAGAGTGTGGGAGAGTGAGGGCGAGTGTGGGAGAGTGAGGGAGAGTGAGGGAGAGTGTTGGTGAGAGTGAGGGAGAGTGAGGGAGAGTGTGGGGGAGTGAGGGAGAGTGAGAGAGAGTGTGGGAGAGTGAGGGAGAGTGAGGGAGAGTGTGGGAGAGTGAGGGAGAGTGTGGGAGAGTGAGGGAGAGTGAGGGAGAGTGAGGGAGAGTGTGGGAGAGTGAGGGAGAGTGAGGGAGAGTGTTGGTGAGAGTGAGGGAGAGTGAGGGAGAGTGTGGGAGAGTGAGGGGAGAGTGAGGGAGAGTGAGGGAGAGTGAGGGAGAGTGTGGGAGAGTGAGGGAGAGTGTTGGTGAGAGTGAGGGAGAGTGAGGGAGAGTGTGGGAGAGTGAGGGAGAGTGAGGGAGAGTGTGGGAGAGTGAGGGAGAGTGAGGGAGAGTGAGGGAGAGTGAGGGAGAGTGTTGGAGAGTGAGGGAGAGTGTGGGAGAGTGTGGGAGAGTGAGGGAGAGGTGAGGGCTTGTGAGGGAGAGTGTGGGAGAGGTGAGGGCTTGTGAGGGAGAGTGTGGGAGAGGTGAGGGCTTGTGAGGGAGAGTGTGGGAGAGGCGAGGGCTTGTGAGCGAGAGTGTGGGAGAGGCGAGGGCTTGTGAGGGAGAGTGTGGGAGAGGCGAGGGCTTGTGAGCGAGAGTGTGGGAGAGGCGAGGGCTTGTGAGGGAGAGTGTGGGAGAGGTGAGGGCTTGTGAGGGAGAGTGTGGGAGAGGTGAGGGCTTGTGAGGGAGAGTGAGGTATAGGTGAGGGCTTGTGAGGGAGAGTGTGGGAGAGGTGAGGGCTTGTGAGGGAGAGTGTGCATGAGGTGAGAGCTTGTGAGGGAGAGTGTGGGAGAGGTGAGGACTTGTGAGGGAGAGTGAGGGAGAGGTGAGGGCTTGTGAGGGAGAGTGTGGGAGAGGTGAGGACTTGTGAGGGAGAGTGAGGGAGAGGTGAGGGCTTGTGAGGGAGAGTGAGGGAGAGGTGAGGGCTTGTGAGGGAGAGGTGAGGGCTTGTGAGGGAGAGTGAGGTAGAGGTGAGGGCTTGTGAGGGAGAGTGAGGGAGAGGTGAGGGCTTGTGAGGGAGAGTGAGGGAGAGGTGAGGGCTTGTGAGGGAGAGTGTGGGAGAGGTGAGGGCTTGTGAGGGAGTGTGTGGGAGAGGTGAGGGCTTGTGAGGGAGAGGTGAGGGCTTGTGAGGGAGGGTGTGGGAGAGGTGAGGGCTTGTGAGGGAGAGTGAGAGAGAGGTGAGGGCTTGTGAGGGAGAGTGAGGGAGAGGTGAGGGCTTGTGAGGGAGGGTGTGGGAGAGGTGAGGGCTTGTGAGGGAGAGGTGAGGGCTTGTGAGGGAGGGTGTGGGAGAGGTGAGGGCTTGTGAGGGAGAGTGAGAGAGAGGTGAGTGCTTGTGAGGGAGAGTGAGGGAGAGGTGAGGGCTTGTGAGGGAGGGTGTGGGAGAGGTGAGGGCTTGTGAGGGAGAGTGAGAGAGAGGTGAGGGCTTGTGAGGGAGAGTGAGGGAGAGGTGAGGGCTTGTGAGGGAGAGTGAGGGAGAGGTGAGGGCTTGTGAGGGAGAGGTGAGGGCTTGTGAGGGAGAGTGAGGTAGAGGTGAGGGCTTGTGAGGGAGAGGTGAGGGCTTGTGAGGAGAGGTGAGGGCTTGTGAGGGAGA
The DNA here is from genome assembly GCF_040958095.1 of Procambarus clarkii. NCBI lineage: Eukaryota > Metazoa > Arthropoda > Malacostraca > Decapoda > Cambaridae > Procambarus > Procambarus clarkii. Next base: position 5,539,772 of record NC_091224.1, read on the forward strand.
GTGAGGTAGAGGTGAGGGCTTGTGAGGGAGGGTGTGGGAGAGGTGAGGGCTTGTGAGGGAGAGTGAGAGAGAGGTGAGGGCTTGTGAGGGAGAGGTGAGGGCTTGTGAGGGAGAGTGAGGGAGAGGTGAGGGCTTGTGAGGGAGAGGTGAGGGCTTGTGAGGGAGAGTGAGGGAGAGGTGAGGGCTTGTGAGGGAGGGTGTGGGAGAGGTGAGGGCTTGTGAGGGAGGGTGTGGGAGAGGTAAGGGCTTGTGAGGGAGGGTGTGGGAGAGGTGAGGGCTTGTGAGGGAGAGTGAGAGAGAGGTGAGGGCTTGTGAGGGAGAGTGAGGGAGAGGTGAGGGCTTGTGAGGGAGAGTGAGTGAGAGGTGAGGGCTTGTGAGGGAGAGTGAGGGAGAGGTGAGGGCTTGTGAGGGAGAGTGAGAGAGAGGTGAGGCTTGTGAGGGAGAGTGAGGGAGAGGTGAGGGCTTGTGAGGGAGAGTGAGGGAGAGGTGAGGGCTTGTGAGGGAGAGTGAGGGAGAGGTGAGGGCTTGTGAGGGAGAGGTGAGGGCTTGTGAGGGAGAGTGAGGTAGAGGTGAGGGCTTGTGAGGGAGAGAGAGAGAGAGGTGAGGGCTTGTGAGGGAGAGTGAGTGAGAGGTGAGGGCTTGTGAGGGAGAGTGAGGGAGAGGTGAGGGCTTGTGAGGGAGAGAGAGAGAGAGGTGAGGGCTTGTGAGGGAGAGTGAGAGAGAGGTGAGGCTTGTGAGGGAGAGTGCGTGAGAGGTGAGGGCTTGTGAGGGAGAGTGAGGGAGAGGTGAGGGCTTGTGAGGGAGAGTTAGGAAGAGGTGAGAAGTGAAGGGAATTATCAGGGGAAAGCGTTTAAGGAGAGGTGAGAGCTTGTGTGAAGTGAGATCCTGAGAAGGGCAGACAGGACGATAATATTAAGCAAATAAAACATTACTGGCGAGGCTCCGAGACTGCCGGGAGGTAGTGGCGAGGCTCCCAGGCTGCCAGGAGGTAGTGGTGAGGCTCCCAGGCTGCCGGGAGGTAGTGGCGAGGCTCCCAGGCTGCCAGGAGGTAGTGGTGAGGCTCCCAGGCTGCCGGGAGGTAGTGGTGAGGCTCCCAGGCTGCCGGGAGGTAGTGGCGAGGCTCCCAGGCTGCCGGGAGGTAGTGGCGAGGCTCCAGGCTGCCGGGAGGTAGTGGCGAGGCTCCCAGGCTGCCGGAGGTAGTGGTGAGACTCCCAGGCTGCCGGGAGGTAGTGGTGAGGCTCCGAGGCTGCCGGGAGGTAGAGGCGGGGCTCCCAGGGTGCCGGGAGGTAGTGGCGAGGCTCCCAGGGTGCCGGAAGTAGTGGCGAGGCTCCCAGGCTGCAGGGAGGTAGTGGCGAGGCTCCCAGGCTGCCGGGAGGTAGTGGCGAGGCTCCAGGCTGCCGGGAGGTAGTGGCGAGGCTCCCAGGCTGCCGGGAGGTAGAGGCGAGGCTCCGAGACTGCCGGGAGGTAATGGCGAGGCTCCCAGGCTGCAGGGAGGTAGTGGCGAGGCTCCCAGGCTGCAGGGAGGTAGTGGCGAGGCTCCCAGGCTGCCGGGAGGTAGTGGCGAGGCTCCCAGGCTGCCGGGAGGTAGTGGCGAGGCTCCCAGGCTGCCGGGAGGTGGTGGCGAGGCTCCGAGGCTGCGGGAGGTGGTGGCGAGGCTCCGAGGCTGCCGGGTGGTAGAGGCGAGGCTCCCAGGCTGCCGGGAGGTAGTGGCGAGGCTCCCAGGCTGCCGGGAGGTAGTGGCGAGGCTCCCAGGCTGCCGGGAGGTAGTGGCGAGGCTCCCAGGCTGCCGAGAGGTAGTGGCGAGGCTGCCAGGCTGCCGGGAGGTAGAGGCGAGGCTTCCAGGCTGCCGGGAGGTAGTGGCGAGGCTCCGAGGCTGCAGGGAGGTAGTGGCGAGGCTCCGAGGATGCCGGGAGGTAGAGGCGCAGGCTCCGAGACTGCCGGGAGGTAGTGGCGAGGCTCCCAGGCTGCAGGGAGGCAGTGGCGAGGCTCCCAGGCTGCCGGGAGGTAGTGGCGAGGCTGCCAGGCTTCATGGAGGTAGTGGCGAGGCTCCCAGGCTGCAGGGAGGTAGAGGCGAGGCTCCCAGGCTGCCGGGAGGTAGTGGCGAGGCTCCGAGACTGCCGGGAGGTAGTGGCGAGACTCCGAGACTGCCGGGAAGTAGTGGCGAGGCTCCGAGACTGCCGGGAGGTAGTGGCGAGGCTCCGAAGCTGTAGGGAAGTAGAGGGGAGGCTCCGAGGCTGCCGGGAGGTAGTGGCGAGGCTCCAGGCTGCCGGGAGGTAGTGGCGAGGCTCCCAGGCTGCCGGGAGGTAGTGGCGAGGCTCCCAGGCTGCGGGAAGTAGTGGCGAGGCTCCCAGGCTGCCGGGAGGTAGTGGCGAGGCTCCCAGGCTGCCGGGAGGTAGTGGCGAGGCTCCCAGGCTGCCGGGAGGTAGAGGCGAGGCTCCCAGGCTGCCGGGAGGTAGTGGCGAGGCTCCGAGGCTGCCGGGAGGTAGTGGCGAGGCTCCCAGGCTGCCGGGAGGTAGTTGCGAGGCTCCCAGGCTGCCGGGAGGTAGTTGCGAGGCTCCCAGGCTGCCGGGAAGTAGAGGCGAGGTTCCCAGGCTGCCGGGAGGTAGTGGCGAGGCTCCCAGGCTGCCAAGAGGTAGTGGCGAGGCTCCCAGGCTGCCAAGAGGTAGTGGCGAGGCTCCCAGGCTGCCAAGAGGTAGTGGCGAGGCTCCCAGGCTGCCGGGAGGTAGAGGCGAGGCTCCCAGGCTGCCGGGAGGTAGTGGCGAGGCTCCCATGCTGCCGGGAGGTAGTGGCGAGGCTCCGAGGCTGCCGGGAGGTAGTGGCGAGGCTCCCAAGCTGCCGGGAGGTAGAGGCGAGGCTCCCAGGCTGCCGGGAGGTAGAGGCGAGACTCCCAGGCTGCCGGGAGGTAGTGGCGAGGCTCCCAGGCTGCCAAGAGGTAGTGGCGAGGCTCCCAGGCTGTCGGGAGGTAGAGGCGAAGCCCCGAGGCTGCCGGGAGGTAGAGGCGAGGCTCGAGGCTGCCGGGAGGTAGTGGCGAGGCTCCCAGGCTGCCGGGAGGTAGAGGCGAGGCTCCCAGGCTGCCGGGAGGTAGTGGCGAGGCTCCCAGGCTGCCGGGAGGTAGTGGCGAGGCTCCCAGGCTGCCGGGAGGTAGTGGCGAGGCTCCCAGGCTGCCGGGAGGTAGAGGCGAGGCTCCCAGGCTGCCGGGAGGTAGAGTCGAGGCTCCCAGGCTGCCGGGAGGTAGTGGCGAGGCTCCCAGGCTGCCGGGAGGTAGTAGCGAGGCTCCCAGGCTGCCGGGAGGTAGAGGCGAGGCTCCCAGGCTGCCGGGAGGTAGTGGCGAGGCCCCGAGGTTGCCGGGAGGTAGAGGCGAGGCTCCGAGGCTGCCGGGAGGTAGTGGCGAGGCTCCCAGGCTGCCGGGAGGTAGTGGCGAGGCTCCCAGGCTGCCGGGAGGTAGTGGCGAGGCTCCCAGGCTGCCGGGAGGTAGAGGCGAGGCTCCCAGGCTGCCGGGAGGTAGTGGCGAGGCTCCCAGGCTGCCGGGAGGTAGTGGCGAGGCTCCCAGGCTGCCGGGAGGTAGTGGCGAGGCTCCCAGGCTGCCGGGAGGTAGAGTCTAGGCTCCAGGCGGCCGGGAGGTAGTGGCGAGGCTCCCAGGCTGCCGGGAGGTAGTGGCGAGGCTCCCAGGCTGCCGGGAGGTAGTAGCGAGGCTCCCAGGCTGCCGGAGGTAGAGGCGAGGCTCCCAGGCTGTCGGGAGGTAGTGGCGAGGCTCCCAGGCTGCGGAGGTAGTGGCGAGGCTCCCAGGCTGCGGGAGGTAGAGGCGAGGCTCCCAGGCTGTCGGGAGGTAGAGGCGAGGCTCCCAGGCTGTCGGGAGTAGTGGCGAGGCTCCCAGGCTGCCGGGAGGTAGAGGCGAGGCTCCCAGGCTGTCGGGAGGTAGTGGCGAGGCTCCCAGGCTGCCGGAGGTAGAGGCGAGGCTCCCAGGCTGTCGGGAGGTAGAGGCGAGGCTCCCAGGCTGCCGGGAGGTAGTGGCGAGGCTCCCAGGCTGCCGGGAGGTAGTGGCGAGGCTCCCAGGCTGCGGGAGGTAGAGTCGAGGCTCCCAGGCTGCCGGGAGGTAGTAGCGAGGCTCCCAGGCTGCCGGGAGGTAGTAGCGAGGCTCCCAGGCTGCCGGGAGGTAGAGGCGAGGCTCCCAGGCTGCCGGGAGGTAGTGGCGAGGCCCCCAGGCTGCCGGGAGGTAGTAGCGAGGCTCCCAGGCTGCCGGGAGGTAGAGGCGAGGCTCCCAGGCTGCCGGGAGGTAGTGGCGAGGCCCCGAGGTTGCCGGGAGGTAGAGGCGAGGCTCCGAGGCTGCCGGGAGGTAGTGGCGAGGCTCCCAGGCTGCCGGGAGGTAGTGGCGAGGCTCCCAGGCTGCCGGGAGGTAGAGGCGAGGCTCCAGGCTGCCGGGAGGTAGTGGCGAGGCCCCGAGGTTGCCGGGAGGTAGAGGCGAGGCTCCGAGGCTGCCGGGAGGTAGTGGCGAGGCTCCCAGGCTGCCGGGAGGGAGTGGCGAGGCTCCCAGGCTGCCGGGAGGTAGAGGCGAGGCTCCCAGGCTGCCGGGAGGTAGTGGCGAGGCTCCCAGGCTGCCGGGAGATAGTGGCGAGGCTCCCAGGCTGCCGGGAGGTAGAGGCGAGGCTCCCAGGCTGCCGGGAGGTAGAGGCGAGGCTCCCAGGCTGCCGGGAGGTAGTGGCGAGGCTCCCAGGCTGCCGGGAGGTAGAGGCGAGGCTCCCAGGCTGCCTGGAGGTAGTGGCGAGGCTCCCAGGCTGCCGGGAGATAGTGGCGAGGCTCCCAGGCTGCCGGGAGGTAGAGGCGAGGCTCCCAGGCTGCCGGGAGGTAGTGGCGAGGCTCCCAGGCTGCCGGGAGGTAGTGGCGAGGCTCCGAGGCTGCCGGGAGGTAGTGGCGACGCTCCCAGGCTGCCGGGAGGTAGTGGCGAGGCTCCCAGGCTGCCGGGAGGTAGTGGCGAGGCTCCCAGGCTGACGGGAGGTAGTGGCGAGGCTGTCAGGCTGCCGGGAGGTAGAGGCGAGGCTCCGAGGCTGCCGGGAGTAGTGGCGAGGCTCCGAGGCTGCCGGGAGGTAGAGGCGAGGCTCCCAGGCTGCCCAGTGGTAGTGGCGAGGCTCCCAGGCTGCCGGGAGGTAGTGGCGAGGCTCCCAGGCTGCCGGAGTAGTGGCGAGGCTCCCAGGCTACCGGGAGGTAGAGGCGAGGCTCCCAGGCTGCCGGGAGGTAGTGGCGAGGCTCCGAGGCTGCCGGGAGGTAGAGGCGAGGCTCCCAGGCTGCCGGGAGGTAGTGGCGAGGCTCCCAGGCTGCCGGGAGGTAGAGGCGAGGCTCCCAGGCTGCCGGGAGGTAGTGGCGAGGCTCCAGGCTGCCGGGAGGTAGTGGCGAGGCTCCCAGGCTGCCGGGAGGTAGTGGCGAGGCTCCCAGGCTGCCGGGAGGTAGAGGCGAGGCTCCCAGGCTGCCGGGAGGTAGTGGCGAGGCTCCGAGGCTGCCGGGAGGTAGAGGCGAGGCTCCGAGGCTGTCGGGAGGTAGTGGCGAGGCTCCCAGGCTGCCGGGAGGTAGTGGCGAGGCTCCCAGGCTGCCGGGAGGTAGTGGCGAGGCTCCCAGGCTGCCGGGAGGTAGTGGCGAGGCTCCCAGGCTGCCGGGAGGTAGAGGCGAGGCTCCGAGGCTGCCGGGAGGTATTGGCGAGGCTCCCAGGCTGCCGGGAGGTCGAGGCGAGGCTCCCAGGCTGCCGGGAGGTAGTGGCGAGGCTCCCAGGCTGCCGGAGTTAGTGGCGAGGCTCCCAGGCTGCCGGGAGGTAGTGGCGAGGCTCCCAGGCTGCCGGGAGGTAGTGGCGAGGCTCCAGGCTGCCGGGAGGAGTGCGAGGCTCCCAGGCTGCCGCTGCAGTAAGCGATAGCATTAATCTGACCCCGGCCTGGAGCGGCGCCTGGGGGGGGGGGGCGCTGGCTGAGTCAACATGATGGACATCCTCTCCATCACCCCGTCACTTGTATGGTAATCAAACCTCTTAGCAACACCTTGGGTGGGTCTCCTGATATTATCCAACACTTGGGTGGGTCCCCTGCTATTATCCAACCTTGGGTGGGTCCCCTGCTATTATCCAACACCTTGGGTGGGTCCCCTGCTATTATCCAACACCTTGGGTGGGTCCCCTGCTATTATCCAACACCTTGGGTGGGTCCCCTGCTATTATCCAACACCTTGGGTGGGTCCCCTGCTATTATCCAACACCTTGGGTGGGTCTCCTGATATTATCCAACACCTTGGGTGGGTCCCCTGCTATTATCCAACACCTTGGGTGGGTCCCCTGCTATTATCCAACACCTTGGGTGGGTCTCCTGATATTATCCAACACCTTGGGTGGGTCCTGCTATTATCCAACACCTTGGGTGGGTCTCCTGCTATTATCCAACACCTTGGGTGGGTCTCCTGCTATTATCCAACACCTTGGGTGGGTCTCCTGATATTATCCAACACCTTGGGTGGGTCTCCTGCTATTATCCAACACCTTGGGTGGGTCTCCTGCTATTATCCAACACCTTGGGTGGGTCTCCTGCTATTATCCAACACCTTGGGTGGGTCCCCTGCTATTATCCAACACCTTGGGTGGGTCTCCTGCTATTATCCAACACCTTGGGTGGGTCTCCTGCTATTATCCAACACCTTGGGTGGGTCCCCTGCTATTATCCAACACTTGGGTGGGTCCCCTGCTATTATCCAACACCTTGGGTGGGTCTCCTGATATTATCCAACACCTTGGGTGGGTCCCCTGCTATTATCCAACACCTTGGGTGGGTCCCCTGCTATTATCCAACACCTTGGGTGGGTCTCCTGATATTATCCAACACCTTGGGTGGGTCTCCTGCTATTATCCAACACCTTGGGTGGGTCTCCTGCTATTATCCAACACCTTGGGTGGGTCTCCTGCTATTATCCAACACCTTGGGTGGGTCTCCTGCTATTATCCAACACCTTGGGTGGGTCCCCTGCTATTATCCAACACCTTGGGTGGGTCTCCTGCTATTATCCAACACCTTGGGTGGGTCCCCTGCTATTATCCAACACCTTGGGTGGGTCTCCTGCTATTATCCAACACCTTGGGTGGGTCTCCTGCTATTATCCAACACCTTGGGTGGGTCCCCTGCTATTATCCAACACCTTGGGTGGGTCTCCTGCTATTATCCAACACCTTGGGTGAGTCTGCTGATATTATCCAACACCTTGGGTGGGTCTCCTGCTATTATCCAACACCTTGGGTGGGTCTCCTGATATTATCCAACACCTTGGGTGGGTCTCCTGCTATTATCCAACACCTTGGGTAAGTGTTCTCCGGATGATGTCACAAGATAAGGTCCTGGCTGACGTCAGCCTCATAAGGCCTTAATGTTTAAGGAGCAGCAGCACTCGGTATTTTAAATAAAAAGTATAAGGGAATCATGCCCAGTGATATTAGTTCCCTCTGATACCTCATAACTGAGACTTCGGTAAGAGTAGTAAGCCAGGAACCATCCATCAGGCTGAGAGTTAATAAGCCTGAAATAAGGATCCTATTAGAGAGTAAAGCACTTATAACCAATCTCAGCGAGAGGATGCACTAATTATGCTCAACTTTAAAATGCCTTAAATGAAGTGAAGAAGAGATTCATCACTCCAAGCCATTCTCCCTGTGAGACAATGGGTTGGCACCAGCTAAACCTTCTATTAGTGTACGTGCACGTGACTGACGCTCGCAGTGCACTGGAGCACGTGAATGGCCGTTCACC